>NC_084901.1:15517832-15638348 GCF_949316345.1 Pungitius pungitius
TGATTTGTTCCCTTGCTGGTTTTGTAAGTGTCCCCAGGACAAAGAAATGAACGTTGATTTGCATTTGAATTGGGGAAATAAGCATTTGGTCCCCTGAACAAAACGTGACTCGTTGGAGCAACCGGTGTCAAGCACAAAGGTCATGTTGTCGAGTGGATAACAAAGAGCTGGATTTTCATCATCACCTCCCCCCCCCCCGAGGCTTCTCTGAATCATTCAGGTGTTCATTGGCAGACTGCAGACACGTCTGTCTTGTGGCTTCTCGAGCGCGGGGGCACCTCGCTGCAGGCTTTGAATCCATTGCGGCGTTTTGTGTTACCAATGTTTTTCTTGGTGACTGCGCTCCCAACTGTCATCAGTCGACATCATAAACAAGTTCCTCCACCGTGCAGCTCTGGGCTGATGCGTCACCTTTGTCATGATCAATGACACCCCGCGAGGCGAGATCTTGCGTGGTAATTTTGAGTTTCTTTTGTGTTTCCCTGCCTTCCTGAGATGGCTCTTTGGTTTGTGAGAGCCAGGAATCTTGCTGCTTAGATTAGGGATCAAGTCATTATTTCCCCTCAATGAAATGCAAATGAATGTATTACTATTATAGACCGTTTGTTTCTTGAACTATTTATCTCCTCCAATGTATATAGCTCTAATGCACACAGTGTATTTGCACTATCGATGCAATTTAGAGCTCAAACAATCAGCTGATTCAATGGTAGTAGCAACAAACAGTATGAAGATGAACTACGGGAAGCTGAGACGGTGGAATCGGGAGATGATGCCGTTCAAAGAAGCTGTGACTGTAGGGCTACAGGAAGCCGAGCTGTTGAAGCGTTGTAATTATGAAAGTGCTATTCAAAGTTCCCGGTCATTACTCATCAATCACATTTTGACAGTACTTGAAAACTCAGCAACCCATTGATGATTAAAACTATTACCGTGATTAAAAAGATGTATAATCTATCGCGTCAGGTGTGTTAATATCCTGTTAAAGAAGGGATGCTTAACTTACATATTTTACAGTATAGCAACTAAGCAGTTTATTTCACAAACTTTGAGTATGTGTTGGTTTCTCTTTAGAGACTTTTGAACTTCTATGCAACTAAAAAAGTCCGCAGGTCGTTTTGCTTTATAAAGGTGTCATCCAACACCGTCTGCTCATCCCAGTATTGAATCACATCACATCTCATCTAAACCCTCCGTCTGTGCTCCCCAACACCATTGAAGCAATAATAAAGTAAATGATGCAGTGGCAGCACACAGTAAGTAGTAAATAAAAAATAAAGAAATAGCGAAGCCCCGGCACAGAAGATTTATTTGGAGCCAAATGTCTGAAGGTTTTTCTAAATGTATGATCTTCCAGGTAATTGGATGTGCTGAAAGCGCTGAAACCACTTGCTTTATGTGCCGCCACCTTAGCAGCCCTGATTGTCTCCGCTCGTGGCAACTGCAGAGATTGCTCGCCTTCGTGAACACATTTCCCTCCCCAGATTGGACAGGCTTTTGTGCACCAGTTAATTTTCAATCAGATCCCATCCCGGTTAAGTTGCCATGCAGTGCGAGGGGTAAATGGTGGGTCACATGCTCTCCACCGGCGCTAATGAGAAACCTCGGGTCCACGCGTGGCTGTCATTGTTATCCCGTCCTCCAAAGATGGCGTGAAGCAGAGAGTGCCGGGCTGACAAAGCCTGTCCATTTCCAACACGCAGCCATCCAGCTGGTACCAGAACCAGCGACGGGACGTCAGATCAAAAGCAATCATTTCGGGAGCTGCCCGGAGGGACTAATTGTCTGTCCGTCACATTGATACAAAGCAGAATCTCCTCAGAGCTCATGTGATCCTCTGGACTCGTGTGATACTCCGTCTCATTGAGACGATTTCGATATAGGGGATAATGGTACAATTTCACAGTGTCTCTTAAAAAATTAACTAATAGCACTTCATAATGAGAATGTCCCGCAGCCCTATTTCCACTTTCAAAGTAGAATGTGGAATGTGTGTGAGATCAGTAGGGAATCCAAACGTGTCAATGGTTGTGAAACGCACTTTGGAGTGTAACTTAAACATTTGTTTTTCCATTGTCGGGGGGTTAGTGTTTAATCAGCAGTTGTGCTGTGGAGAAATTTAGATCCATGGAACACACATGGATCAACAGCAAGGGAAGTATTAGTGGAACCGGCCTATCATCCATTGGCCATTGACAGTTTATTGCACCGTGTCCCACATTTAACAGCCTAAGGACAAAAGGAATACAACCGGTTTAATATACTGAACAAGGGAAGACTGTATGCGGCTGTAATGGTGGGATGGCTTTATTAAGGTTTCTGCACCTGTTTGTAGGTGCAAATATGATGCATTCCCCCCTCAAATGACACTTGCGTGCTGTATTCATCAAACAAGTTGACTTTACAGTAGGGTGTTTTTTCTCCTCACTGCATTAAATTGCGGAAGGAAAGTTTGGTGGGAAGAATCTGCAATTCTCACATCAGGTGTGAACATTGCCAAGAGTTTAAAAGTGCTATAGGAAGGTTGTAATGTAAGAAATCAACGGCCGACGTGTTCATATATAACTATAAAACCTGGTTACTTGAAACAGAAATAGAGCAATGAGCCGCTTTAACACTCAAACACATATTTTCTACCTCGTGCTTTGAAATGCTGCAACGAGTGATGACGCGGCAACACAAATAACATGTGACAAAACAGTGCTATGAGGACAATTATTATAATGAGACCTCCATCCTCTGTGGAAGTTTCATGGCAGTTGATCCTTTGTTGTGAACAGACCAACAGACTCCCTCCGCCTCCCCTGGTCCCACTGGTCCCGACCCTTGACCCATGGCCCCTTTTGAGTGAATATCCTTCCACCATCACTATAATAACTAATATTGAACTGAGGGATACTCGTTTGTATGCTGTGATAACGAGATTGCATCTGAAGTGACGCTTTTAACGTGCCATCAAGGGCCAATTCCACTCCTCCCACTAATGACCCCCAAATCATAATCACATCAAGATTCCGTTGTGAGCTCAATCACTTATGATCTATTTCCTCTGATTTCCACGGTTCCTCTTGTTCCCTTTTGAAACAAAGAACAAATCCCCTGAGGCCGTGTAGTATCCAGGCGACCCCTCTGTTTTCCTGTGTAAAGACTTAAAACGGCAAACGCTGGTGTAATTTCCGATTAGATGTATTTTTACATTTAAAAGTGTAGAGAAGAAAACAATGCCTTGGGCAGAGATTAGTAACGGCGCCCCGTGTCCCCTCCCTGGCACTCTCATCCAATGAGAAATTGATTTTATATCCGGCACCGTGAAAAGAAAGAAGGTCTGGGCCCAGCGACAGGGGTGATGAGATGACGTGAAGGAAAAAAAAAAAAAGAGCTTCCTTCGGCTGCTGTTGATCTGATATTGATCGCCTGACATCGGCCCAATATCCCACTCTGCATGCGGAGAGATGCCGACTGGTCGATGAAGCGGTGGGGGGGTCTGATCACGACTGACGCCGGGCCCGTATCACTGAGCTGAACCTTTTCCCGTGATCGGGATGAAACAGATGCTATTTCATTGTTACCAGTGGCTTTTCCACGCCGTCCCGCCTCGGGCCGCCGCTCTGCAGGACGCCGCGGCCACGGCGCCGCTCTTTCAAGGCTGATTTCAATGTACATTTTGAACATATTTACCTCTTCCGCAGTGAGCTTTTATTCTACTAAACTGAACATTTCAGCCGTGGCAGATTGCGGGGAGATACGTCAGAGTCCCAGCATGTCGCACCTGAAACGCCCTCTGAGGACGACCACGAGAAGGTTTCATCAGCAACATGACACGGAGCCAAAGTGGTTCCCAGTCGCGTAAGAAGTGAACAATTGAGCCGGGAAAAAAACCTGTCGAATCACTTGTGAATATTATGAATATGCTGAGTGAGAGTTTGCAACAATCCCGGTTCTCGCTTTACAAAAAGGGAGAGTGGCCCTGTATCCAGAGACTAAAAATAATTGGTGTGTTTATACAATCAATGGTAGGGAGCAGTCATCCTCCTCTGGGGAAATATGAACGCTGCCACAACCACCTGCTCCCTCCTGCAAACGGAGCCTTTTGAGCTTCACGATAAGGTTTCAGTCCTCTGATGGTTGACGACATGCAACGTGATACAATATTATATATAAATAAATCATGGGTTCAACGAGGTTATTTGTGCTAATGAAAGATGTGTAAGATGTTAAATTAAAATTGCACGTGCTCTTATGTTATTTGATAGTGTATTTTATATAAATGACCTACATTTTGCATCTACAGAGAATGTTAGAGATAACCACACCATTTAGATACTGAGTTTGTCTCTGTATGAAACACCCACATGGATTTTAAGTATTTTTATTTCATCTTTTAAAAATATAGAGACTATTTCTTTGCTGCTTGTGGTATCTTCCTGGAGTCTCAGCTGGTCTACTGGCAACTGCACAATTTAGCAGCTTTAAAGATACTAAGAGTTTTGAAATCCTTAATCCAAGCCAAGCTAGCTGTTCTGCTAAGCTAAGACAACACCTTATTTCCCCAAAGTGGTAATTTTCTTATAGATAGATATTGATCCCTTTATACATTCCCCCCAAAAAATTCAAGAAATACTGCTCACTAGTAGATCCGGCTGGTTTTATTTCTTTTTGTCATTGTTTTCTGATGAAGTTATTATTTATCTTCATTGGGGTGACATCTTTTCGTTAAGCTATTTAGATCTAGGGTAATAACTTTTTGAGTCTGCAGGCCAAAATGGACACTTGCACCATGTTAGGAACCAAGTAGCTGAAAACTAGAAGGGGCTCTCCCTTAATGATGGCTGGTTAACTGCCAAAGATGCTGAAGGAATCAACCGGCTCCGCGGCCAACCTTTGGCTGATGGTGATTTCCCAGACTGTCCGTGGCTCACAGATGTTTCAGTTATTCCTCTTCGTCTAAGTTGAAGAAAATGATTTTCCCTTTCAGGTCATGCATAGCCTAGATTCAGACCTAGGTCACAGGATGGGTTGTGCATGAGAAGAGCACTGCCCAGGGATAAGCATCTGTGTCCCATGCAGGGTACCTATAGCAAGACTTCATATGCATTATGTTGCGTAGTTTCCTTTCCTTCATTGCAATGAAACAAAAAATGTTTCAGCCAACAAACAAAATTGTGCGGAAACTAGCGTCAGATATCTATAATGTGGGTGTATCGAATGTAATTGACATTTAGGTACCCGTCACGGCGGGAGGTCTCAAGGCCGAGGGGGGAACCTGCAGAGGGCCCGGCGGTAGACATAGAACAGCATCCACCGGGCCACACGCCGCATTGGAGGAAAGGTCACATGAGCTCTTACCTTTGTAGAAGCACTCCTCGCTGTGCATGATGGTAATCTTCTGTCCTCTGAGACAGGAGGCCCGGTGGAGCTCACAGTGGTTTTGGTAGAGCTTCCCGTCTGATCCGCACACAGGCTTGTAGTGCGGCTTGCAGTAATCCAAGCACCTGCACTCCCCTCGGCCGGTCTCGCGGTCGGCCACACAGTGACGCCCCAAGCCACAGTACTTGTGTTCACACGGGCTCGGGTGGCCGTTGTGCCCCATAAAACCTGCAGAAAAAAAACACACCACAAGCCGTGATCAACGTTAAGCTCTTGTCACAAGCTGGATCCCATTGAGGCTCTTTCAATGCTGTCAACCCGCAAGAAAATCCCCATAATATCTTTAGGCCACAAAATGCTAGTGGCTAAAAATATTTTCAACCCAAGACTGCAATGATGTCATATAAATGCGAGTACATTTGAATATTTTAACAAAAAGAGAAATATGTGTGTAAGGTAAACCCTCATCATGGCTTAATTGGCACAAGCCTTTGTCATCTTAATTAGTCAAATTTAATCAAATTTGTTAGTGGTAAAATTAGTGAACTAACTAAAACAGAAGATTCAGTGCTAATAATAATAATAGTAATATAGTGCTAATTATTGTATAATTTTCGTAGTTCATAAGGTTTCATGGAACATGTGGTGACATTAAAATAATTTAAAGATTATTTTGGGGTCTTTTTATCCTCCAATACTCTATTAAACTTCAGCTGGCAATAGACAAGAAGGAAGATAAGAGAGAAAACAAGACGCTGCAAAGGATTGTGGGTCAGATTCAAACTCAGTCTCTTGCAGAAAGACCTCAGCCTGCACAGTGCGCCCCACTCTATGTTTAATGCATGCTTCGACTCTAAAAAAGAAACATCCTCACCGTAATGCAGTGGGGGGGGGGGGGGGGGGGGGCGAGGCCTCTGTGTGTGTGTGTGTGTGTGTGTGTGTGTGTGTGTGTGTGTGTATGAATGTGTATACACAGTGCTCATACAGGTATTCATCTGGCTGTCGCATAGAGCACCAGTTCATAATCCTTTGGGTCGCAGGTGAAACTCTGAGGAAATCTTCAACCGAAATGGAAAGCAAAAGGAAAGAGGCAAAGCGCCTCTCGAGACGGGGCTCTTATTCCCTGCAGCGGAGCCTGAACCCCTGACCACCGCATGCCGCAGCCAAGAAAGGAGGGTTTCTCTCCGGGGGGTTGGTGGAGCGGCCGGAACAAACGAAAAGCACCAGACCTAAACATTGCAACTCATGTGTTTTTCCAGTCGCAGTTATTTGAGGAAATATAACATAATAAAAAATTCATTAAAAAAAACAGTAAATTCTGCTGGATCGTGAGCATGACTTCATATTCAAAACTTTTCATGAAAACATCTGTAAAATAAAAGTTGTGTGTTATTTTTTTTTGAGGTTTGGGCGTTTCAACCTGTATGAACACCAATATGTTTTGACAAGCCACAGATCTGTGCAGCAAGCCATGAATTACATCCAATTATTGGCTTTCTAATAGCAGCCTGCTCACTCTTAGATTGCCCTTTACAAAACTCCTTAAGGGCCGAGAAAACGGAGAAAGAACTAAACCCCAACATCCCTCAGAGAGAACGCCCCTCAAACCTGCACTGTCGTTAATGAAAGTTAATAAAAGTATCTCGGCTTTTGGTTTTTCTCTAAACATGACGAGCAGACCAAGCTAAGAGTTACAATGAAAGCTAAGATGTCGGAGCACTCATTCCGTGAAGAAGGACCAATCAGTGAAGTGATGCACATACAGACGTGCACTATCCTCTTCTCTCCCATCGCACACCATGTCTCACTGACCCATAAATATTGACTGGAGTGCTGCTTCACTGCATCAATTACAATCTACGATGCGGTTGGCTTTGAGCAGAACGACAAGAAAAGAAAAGGCTAAATTAACACCCAACATTCACAGAATAGGCAAATAACTTGAACACTGTGTCCGATAAATGGGAAGTGTCAGTGTTCATTAAAACACAACAGGAAGCTGCTTTAGTCTTTGCACAGTTTTTACACAGCTTTACAAAAAAGTAACCAACCGCTGAATGCAGTTTTACATTTTGTATTTGGTAAAAGTTAATGCAATCAAAAGAGGTCTGTGATATCAGTTGATATTGAATTGTACTTTTTTTTTTTTAAATGTGTTGCGGCGCTTCAGTTGCTGTACGTTGTGGTTAACACACTAAGTATTGCACCCCCAGCATCTCCCACGCAGCGTCCTGCATCATCATTGAGCCGTCACACAGGGTTTAGACCAGATACGAGGGCGCACACTGTGACCTGATTGGAGCCAGTCAATTTGCTAGTTTATTAAATCCCTCGTGGTGGCCTGGCATAATCATTATTCGGTGAATCTGTGTCGCACAGCCGGGCGTCCTGCGCCGCCGGAAGGGTCAACGAAGGGCGCAGTCATTTGTTATCAGTATGCACATCCAACCGCCTGGTTGTCAGCTGACATCAGGCACAAATGAGGACTTGTCCACGCGCTGCCATTCATTTATCGATGACCTATTACTTTTTCAGAGCGCGGCAGAAATACGAGATGCTCAGCGATGAGCGGCAACCCGGAGGTTGTTACGGGGATTTTGAGCTGTAACATGCGAGGGGTGGATTACTCCCTGCTACCGCTTTGTGTATTTTAGTACAAGACCCAAACCCTGCAGTAGCACAATATTGTACGGTATATGAGATATGATGGGGGGATGTGGTGGCTGCTCAGGGAACAGGGAAGGTCATTTTCACCTATTAGGAAATTGTGAACTGTTGGTAAAGTTGAAATGACATTTCACCGAGACTGCAGCTCATCCAAGGAATAAGACGAGATTAAAGTCCCAGCGCAACAGAAGCTGCGGCGTCTGTGGTTTCAGAACTGGGACATTTGTCCCAATGAAATGTAATAATTGAGCTGTCGACTTTCAAGTGACGGATTTGGAATCAAAATGTTAAATGCCATTTAACGTTGGTTTTCCTTTGTGAATAAGAGAGATAATAATAATCATGTATTCATTTAAATGAATATTTAATTAAAAACTGCAGTTAAGTCAAGTCAGACAATGTTTTGATACAACACATGACACCTAATTCATTAGTTACTAATAAATTCCTGCTACTGTTGACCCTTTATACTGAAAAGATGAGCAACAATCTTTCGGACAGCAAATCCCTCATTGAACATGAAGCACTTTGCCACTATATAATGTCGATGATCAAACGTCTTTGTTGATTTGTTATTGTCACAGTTTGCATGGAGAACAGCATTGAATGCAAAAGAAATGATCTAATTAAAAACAATGTATCCAGAAAATGAGTCCCTTCAGAGTAAAATGTTGACCTTTAGTGAGAGCAGGTGGGAAACACCAGGTGTGTCTCCAGTACTTAATCTGAAGGGCATCAACCGTGGAAGCATTCGTAATGAGATGAACGCTCTCTAAAAGGGTGACGGAAGTATTCGGACAGGTTAGATATATTATCACAATCTATGCACACGGGTGAATTCTCAAATGTGTTTAGTGACTTATCTATACATGACTCGCTCCACAAAAATATATATGGTGGACTGTACTTGACTGCATAGCGCTTTCCTCGTCTTCTGACTCTTCTGGCCAGGGGTTACCACCTGCCCATGACTGACATTCACACAAGCAATTTGGGGGTTAAGTGTCCCGCCCGAGGACGCACCGACATGGGCCAGCGGAGCCGGGGATCAAAAACCCGCCGATCCTCTGATTGAAGGATGACCCAGCTCTTCCACCGAGCCGCAGTCGGGGACATTTTTTTTATTTTTTATTTTTTTTATCGAGAAGCCGCTGTTTCATGTCACACTGCCAAATTGGCCGAGTCAATCTCGATGGAGGCCTGCGCCCGGGCAAAATCAGATTGTCAGTGCAGATGGTTTAAAGCATCGCAATCGCAGAAAAAGACAAAAAGCATCAAAGTGGAAACTTTGTAAAAGTTCGAGCTGCCTTCTGACATTGTGCATCTATATGTTCAACACCACTTAAAACTAAAAAGATATATATCGACGGTCAGTAGCAAGAACGCACATCAAGGACGCTTCAACAAGCAGAGAGTAGGAGGCGGGGCCGCTGAGGACCAGCCGCCTCCCACTTTAGCAATGCCCCAATGTTTTAAATCCTATTGCTTTTTTTCAAACAGGCTGCACTTCTCCCTCTAAACTAAGAAGGTTTCGCTCGGTACACATCGGATGTTTTCCACTACAGCAACTCAAGGGTCCTGAGGGAGACACCCGAGTGTGCAAAACAACACTCAGGAGCTACTAGCTCACTCGGCACACCCACAGTTAAGCTGGCCCACAAGGCCCATGAAGGAGTACAAGGGGATGCAACTCAGAATAAACAACTACTAACACAATGCTGAAATCGTTCATGGCACATAAGCAATGTCACATTCCCTCAAAGCAGCAGACACTTTGTTTGAAAGCGTCAACAGGTGTTGCGCCGGTATGTAGGGGGCCGTGTGCAGCCCTGGAAACACTGGAAAACATAAGCGTCTACAGTAGCAGCAGCAGTTGAGTGTATTTTTAGCAAAGCCGTTGTCATGCGAGAGAAAGAGTTGATCTATGCAACCAAACCTGAGATTTTCTCCCACAGTGACTAAAATAAACTGTGGCCATTAGCAGGGTCTCACGAACAGCCAGATCCTGAATGTCAGATATTCGTTGACAATGAATATATTACTAGTGACGCATGGACGGGAGCCGGATTCATTCCCCTTTTGAACTCTTGAACGAATAACCAGACAGCCCAGCTATAATACACTTTTATTAGACGAAACTACAGTAAATGTCTAAATTTGAGGTTCCTCGTGCATCGCCTGCTCCCAATGAGTCGATCTTTGAGCTGCGGTGTCTCTGCTTGTAGCATGTCGGAGCTTGCAAAATGAAGAACTGCTGTTCCGGATCAATCGCCGTGGTCCATTAGGATTTCTTCAGTGTTCGAGTATTCTTTCACATGTTTCTTTCATGCAATATTAGTCTCATATAAAAGACAACTCAACCAAGAACTTCTTTGCTCAAGGACAGCCTAGTGCTGCAGTCAATGATTACTATGCAGAGCCCTGATGCGCCGCTCAAGTTTTAAGTCAAAGTTCATTAACACAGAACCAGTCACATATTTTAATTGCAATATATCAACACTGCATGTCCGTAGGTCCCCATCAATGTATCCACCAAGTGATCACATAAAAGGAAATGCACAGAAAACCCCCACACACACATATCCATATATTATAAGATTACTCAATACGGTGTCTGGTAATGTTGAATAGGTGAAAAACGTAAATGACATGTTTGTTATGAATATTTGAAAATAATTCCTTTTGTTTTGTTCAATAATCTCTTCAATGTTGTGCACAGAAACAACCGCACTTCCAAAGGATTCATCCATCCATCCATCTACAATAAAGCTTGAAGCCGTTATTCTGACTGGTGCATTTTTCATTTAATCAAAATATGCAGCCAACACTTTGTTTAAAACTTTACAGCTCATGTCTAATCGAAAGTGTCATGTATGCAATTGCAAATGAGCATAACTAGCACTTTCTCAAACTCAGCTGTCAATTTAGAAAGCTCTACTGCTTTGAAATATGGAAATGTATGCCGCAACTTCGACGCAACTTCAGTATTCTTGGCAAAGATCCTTGTGGGGTCACACACTTTTGTGCTTTTAAATGTCAGAAAGGCAGCAGGTTGTAGCTCCGTTGTCCTTCGGCACGCACGTGTCAAAGATGTCTGTCTCCAAGGAGCTGCCCGGAAGACCTTTCGTCCATCGGTGAACGGGTCACCTGCTGAAATGCGTCTCTTCTTCCTTCCCAAGACGTATGCGGCTTATTGCAGACGTGTTACACTTTTGCTCCTGGTGGCATGAACAACTCGTCAACATTTTATGAGAAGCTATTTGAGGCGTAAGAGCTTTTTCAACCCTTTGGAGCAAAGTAACCCACTACGTCTAAAACATTGATGTCTTCCCTTCCGCCTCAATGACTGCGTTCCATAGTCCTTCCTCTGAAGTGCACATCACAAGTGAAGTCATCTCTTATATTTAGCAGGTTCACGCTCCTGATGGGAAGACTTTCACTAACCGTGTAGTTGCAGGTGGGTATATGGAGTTATTATAGCTCTAGTTTCATGTATCATGATTTGATTGCATATGCAGATCTACTGTACCAAACACAGGAAAAATATACAGTGTAATTAATAAGAGGACACCAATTGCTTTTTTTTAAAGCTTTGCCACCTGCTGATCTGACACCTTGCCGGCCTCACCCTGCATCTGATAACTAATTGAAAAGGAAGCCTTTGCCTTCACATTTTCTGACATTTACTTCTAAAATAGACAGCTAAACAGTTAGAAAGTGCAAGGGTTGGCAGAAGTGGCAGCACAAAACAGTCCTGTGTGCCCTGATACGGCAAAATGAAAGAAATGTATTTTTAAAGAATACAGGAACATTTTCAGCTCGGATAAAGGAGGCAGATTGGAGACAAACAACCAAATCAAGTCACGTGCAATTTATTCATAAAATACCGTTCGACACAAACATCACATCGTACTTAGCCGACTAAGAAAGACACAGTGTAAATACAAATTAAAAGTCATACTGCGTTTGGAATGTCCTCCGGCTTAACGGTTCAAAAATATATTAATACCCAAACTATGACTCTTCTCCCTTGTGACCATTAAAAGTACCCCACCAATCATTGAGGACATGTTTATAGTTTATTTCTGTACACATTGGAATCAGAACAAATTCCCTTTAGGCATTATCAAAAGCTACTACATCATGAGCATTTCTGTCGCCTCCTGCCGAGTCATATTTTGTTCTTTTAGGGATAAAAATAGTCAATGTCAAGGTCATGTAATAACAACTCAGCAAACTTTACTTCAATTTGCCAGCGAAGACCATGAGATGGCTGTAATCTCGGAAAAGAGTGCACGTTCTACGAAGTAGTTTATTTCCAGACCAGATGGTAAAGGGGTAAGAAACAAATCACAAAGGGTCCTTACTTGAGGGAATAGTTACCGGGGCTAATGTTAGCTCCCAGGCTAATGCTAGCTACTGGAGCTAATGTTAGCCACCGGGGCTAATGTCGGCTACAATTGTTGGAAGAATCAGATTTTTAGATCTAATTAATATCCTCTAATGCAGCTGGATGTTTCATAGCTGTCTGCTGTGAGTAATACTTTTTGACCTATAAAGATGTGAAGTCTGTTTTATTTACCTTGTTTATTGAATCCATTGTTCCAATAAGCTAATACAATTTGAACCGTTTTCCAATGGAAAAATGACCAGCATATTTCATAAATTATTTATTAAACAATTGATTGTTACGGTGTATTCCAATTTTGCAGTATATGGATGATACAAAGCATCGCATACAAGTTATTGAGTTACGCTTTTCAGATTGTGTCCATCAGCTGTGAGGTTTATTTGGCTTCCTCACAGCACTGTCTAGTTCTTACCTTTTAGGACAACAAAATGTCATGCTAATTGGATCTACCATTCGTATTTTTCATTCGGTAATTCTGAACATCCTTTTGATGAACTAGTACTTTTCTTTTATTACTTTTGAACTCTAGAGGACACTGAATTATAATCTAATGGAAAATGGAAAACTCAACACTGCATATCAATCACTCTAATGTGCACCTGCTTTATTTGGGCTGCTTGTTATTTTCTCTCCAGCTTTTCCAAAACACTGTGGAAAAAAAGTAGTATATTTTAACGCTTAAATGTGCCTCGGCAGATGCTACACGATTTACATGGATTCAACTTTTTTTGCAAAAGCTTCCAACAGGAGAAGTTGAATAACAAAAAGGGTTGAATTACAAAAACAAGACAAAAAGAGATGAGTTACTTCCCCGTCTCCCACTGTGTGTGTGTGTGTGTGTGTGTGTGTGTGGCTGAGTGCATGAGCTGCTGAGTGGATATGAGAGCACCTGGCAGCCACTCGCCATTTAATTCCGTCTCCTAATGACTTAACGTGGGCGCGGCTCCTCTCGTTCTGTCCACATCAGGCTGCAGCACCCGGAGCGTTCCCACTAACAACCCCATTTTTCTCATTCTGTCGACTGATGGTGAGCACCCCGCGCCAATGCCGTCCATACTACACATTACAGCGAGTTGATTGGTGGGTTGACAAACGGCAGAAAAACAAAAGAGTAGTTAGTAGTATTTGAAATGAAAAGAAATTCAAATGTTAGTTTGAACAGATTTGACAAATTTCACAAATGTGAGGAGACTATAAAGAATAAATAAAGATTAGCAAGGGTTTTTGAGAGAATAAAGCCATTTGTTTATCCATTCAAAGCAGACTTATGGCCGAATATAACTGTGGGTCACTTTGTCTTTTTCCACCTATTAAGTGTCGGTTTAATGTAATGTAGATTTTCAGCAATGATGTCGGCAAAGTTAAGACATTAGTATGACATTGTTTTAGTAAAGAAACAGACGTCTGAGCCAGTGGCGCTATTCTAATGAAGCACACGGAGGAAATCTGAGCCAACGGATATTTTATTTACACAATGCACGGCTTTAGTTTGAAATATAATCTTTCCCCTCAGATTTAATTGAAACATTCCAAAATTCTCTCATCTAGAACATTAAGAGCTCGCTCTGGGTTCAAAGTGATACTGAAGTGTTTGTGATTGGAGGGTACGAAGGTTAACAAATGAGCTATGAATAATTTTGAGAATTCTGCGTCTTTCCCTGGAGAAAGCGCTCGCTCCAGTCGTGTTTTTGTTCCTGCAGATGGATCTTCTGTCAAATAATCAAAAATGAAATATCAATACATATTATACCATGATTTTTTTTTGTGTGTTTATTTTTTCAAAAGACATTTTATTTTCCGGGTTGAAATGCTAAAGCGAGAAATGAAGGCTTTTTTTATTTGGTCGTCAGGTTTGTACCGTTAAAGCTCAATATGGGGCAAGAGAAGAAATTCCAGAGCCCCCCAAAAATAGGACACAAAGTGAATAACAGAACGATCTAAGCACACAACGCAGTCAAAGAGATTGTTTTATTATTATTTGCCATGATGAAACACATAAAAGGCAATCAAAAACAAGAAGAAAACAAGAAAAGGCAGTTTTTGTTTTTCCCCGCAACTGCAACGATGAGCTGAGCCCCGCTGAGATCAAAACCAGACGAGAGGAGAGGCTTCTGTCACTCAAATAGACTTCTCCCATCTCCCCACATGCAAGCCGTGCCCCCAAAAAGCCAGCGTGTCAGAGACACATGGGCCTCGGCGGTTTTCAGTCACGACCTATTGATGCCTCCTAAATTTACCACAGAAAGCCGCTTTAGACATTAAAGCCTCCGTTACCGCTGTGAGGCGATACGCGTCAGGCTTTTTAAAACCTTTTTTGTAAGCCGCAAAACCGAAAAGCCACCTTCACTTGCCACACAATGTACAGTAGGAAAACGTGAAATATAGAGTTTGGACACTGATGCTGTCCTGCAATTCAGATATAAAAAAAAGAATATTGTTCCTTACGATGATTTCTGTGTTGATTTTCAGATGAAAAAGGCCCATAGCCAAGTACACTATTAGGGATCATGCAGATCACTAAGAACAATTTATCAATTTACCTCACCCTAACCCTAACAACTTACATTTTCAAGTAAGAAGTTTAACTTTTTCATTAAGCCTTCAAAGAGCTGAAGATAAATTAAAGTATATCAAGTTAAGGCTGTTGAAGGGAATTAAAAAACATCTTCAGGAGGCACACAACTAGGAATTAAAACCACTTGTGTCATCTGGAAGATCATTCATGTGGCGCAGAGTGTTTTTTTGCTGCTCTGGTGAGGACAGTGAATTTTCTACATTACAGCTGATAACAGGAAATCCGTCATTTTTCGGTGCAGCCGTTTCAAACCACTCAAGTGGATTCGCCCTTCCGATGCTGAAGAGGATCTTTGACTTCAAACTACAGAGCAGAGGCCACCCAACAGCTAACTTGGCGTTGGGAATGTGTATCCAGAGATGAGAGCAGCAAGAGCTATCCTTTCTAATTGGCTTTTTTTTAAAAACAACATTTGAACAGTTAGTTCATTAAAAAGTCTGCGCCCAGGGCAGGAAACATTTGATGCAACTAAACCAGTTCACAGGACGCAGAATCCTGCTGGTTTACATCTAATTAAGAACTGACTTTTACCTGGGACACCAGGGACGAGCAGCTAACGAGCAGGTACCACGGAGAACTCTGCCGGACTCCTTCACGCCATCAAATAATTAAGCGGATTTAGGATGCACAACACTACACATGAAAGCCTCTAAAGAAAAAGTGTAACTTAACCAATGGTTGCAGCCTCTTTTCTATCGCAGCACCTTTCCTTCCTTTGTGCTTTATGAGAATAACGTTAGCTTGATTTCACTGGCTGAAGGAGGGGACACAGTGCATTTAACGTTAACCCTAAACCGTACAAATCAAGTGAAAAATATATTGAATGGAGATTTCCTTTATTTTGGTTGACAAGGGTAATCCTGTAAAAAGGAATATTCAATGAAAAGAGTATTGGAAAAACAATGTGTCTACAACCAAATCTATGGTGATGTTCATCTTCTGGGTGGGTGTGTTTTTGACATCGTTGTCAGGTCATATTGTGATGACATAATTTAGGAGCTCTAGTCGAGGATTTGACCCGTCATCTACAAGAAAAAAGGGCAATCATTTACAGCCGAGGGTGAAGACCTGTGGTCTAAAGTGCAGTGTGACCTTGGAAGGTAGAGCCTGCTTTCTGTGCACAGGAGGTGACGCAGTGGAACTGTGTGGTATTTAGTGCCGGACACAATTGTCCCCCCCCTATGGCTTAGTGGGTCAAGGAGGACCGAGACCTCTTGTGGGAGTTCAAAAGGGAAAATCCCAGAGGCTTTTCATTTACTTTTTACTCGGCGGCCCATCCAAGCCTGTCAATGGCGGTCGCATAGGAAGCAGTGCAGTCCTACAGTTACTTGATCGAGACGAGCTGTAGCCAAACAGTGAAAAGGATAGATGAAACAACAGGAGGGCTTCCGATAATTCAGTCGGAAAAAGAAAGAAGTTGCAGTGCAACGCAGCGTTCAGCACTCTGTGATGAGGTATTAAAAGTGTAACCCGGGGCCCAGGGGGTGGTGTGTAATTTTAGAATTAATATACAATTTAGAGCTCCGTGTTTGCAGCCTCTGAATTATTCAAATGCGGCTCGGCTATGGGCTCGGGTCTGGTGGGGGCGAGGCAGCTGTTGCGCATACAAATTGTTATATTATGTCAGTAAATGAAAGAATAGGAGGTGGCATAGATTACGAAAACATAAACGTTGGTGCTAGGCAACAAAACAACATGTTTGCTCTTGCGCAGACATCAAACCTGAAAAGGCTCTGCCATATTTTTATTAGGGATAGTCTAGGGAGTTTGATATTTTAAGACTGATATTGCATTGTGTGTCTGCGGGGGAAATCTTTCTTCAGCGGCCATATTTACATACTTTACATGAATTAGTCCGTACCGCTTACCTAGGGGTCCTTTGCCAGTTAATGCATGTCGACCGGCTATCTAAAAGTTCATTAAAATGCAGAATTTTTCCAGTGTTAAAATAATCTTCTTGATCACCAAGAATTATAGGTGTAATCAAAATACAAACTACATCCTATAGAGAGGTTCCAATACCAGTACCTGGGAAAATACTGTGCTCATGTAGCTGCAGTTCATTTATCACTGAATAGATGCTACTCTTTAAAAACCAACCCAAGTTTTGCTCACTACTAAACGGAACAACGAAAAAAGAAAACCCCGACAAAAGTCTCTAAAATGCTTTTTAAGTCCATGTAAAAAATGGCAGCAACGCATTTCAGTGATATTGATGAAACATAAACTGTAGTTTAACTCAATATTTATAAATATAAATAACCATATAAATACATTTTTCTCATCGGCAAATAAAGTAAATCACAGCAATGGTGATGCAGAATTTAAGTGTTTTGTAGTTCCTTCCCAAATAAGTGTACTAACCATAGGTTGTCAGTGGTGTGAACATGACTACGTTGTATTGAGTGCTTAAGGAGCAGCTACAATGTTAGCATAGGCTAGTTGTAAAGCTACGTTGCCATGACAACAGCATTACAATAATTAAATAAAACACATCTGATGTAACTACTGCATACTTTCCTGATCAGCCTTACATATCACGCTATGGTGGGAGCAAACAGTAATCCCCTCTGGGATGCTTTTGCAGTCGGAAGTCGTGCATACTGATTGTTTCAAGCCATTTTCAATTTGCAGAGCTTACGAAGCTCAACACGTATTGTCTTGTCTCCTAAAATAACGAAGCCCCGACAAAGTAAAGCAAATTGAATTGATGATTTGGTTTTTGACGATTGTGTCAACTAATCGCTGCAGCCCCATCATTTACAATATTCTGGAAGCATAAAAAATCCCAATTACAAGGAGGCTAGGCCAAAACAATATTGTCTTGATTCTTGGAAAAAGCCTCTTTAACTTGACATATTCAGAACATAAACAAAAGTGTCATTTGTTGGAATAACAGGGCTTTGCTACTGTGACCAGGGGCAGTAAACACGGGCATATCGTCTATTGTTAGCGCCCCATAGCGGCGCACGTCATCCCTCATTGCAGTGTTGACATCGCTGACATATTTTACCTGTAATGAGAAAGGCAAGTCTCCGTCAGGTATTTATTGCTAAATCCGTCTATTTATTTCGTAAAATTGCATCGCACCAGAAGCCCAAGGCCTCGCCGCGGCCTGCATAACAAGCCCGGTTAGTGTGGTGCTCGTTCTGGGACTCCAATTACCGAGCATCCTGGAAGACGGCCTTCATTTGTCTGTCTTTGTCTCCTCCGCGCTGACATTCAGTTATAGTTGGTTGGCCGCTGCCTTCGGTAATTATTTGTGTGTTTTCGCATCCACACTAAATGTGAGAATATAATATCCATCCATCTGAGCCGCTCGTCTTCTTCAGGGCTGCAGCACATCCTAGGTGAATTATTGGGGCAGGGAAACGACTGGCCGGGTTGCCGGTGTAACGCAGGCCAAGGACTATTACCCGGTCAGAGGGATGAACACATTCAACTGTGTGTGACTACCTGCCCCAACTGGTTTTGATTTTGAGGAAGAAAAGGATGGTCAAATCTTGTGTTTTGAGGCGTAGCTTTGCAGAAACATCAATAATTAAAAGTACACATTTCACCCCTTCCTCTTCTCTAACAAGAAGTACTTTGTTCTTGCCCCCCCTCATTTTGACTTGCTAAATGTCCAACCCAAACGAAGGTGGCCACACGGCTTGTGAAATCAACGTTTTAACGCTAGATTGACCCCAGCTGCATAATAACTACGAGGCTCCAATGCACGAGGTGACGCTTGAATTATTTATGGTTCTCTCGCCTTCTTGTTATTGGGGCTGGAAATGAGTTTGCTGAAATCTGGCCAAAGTGAGATCTCCCCTCTCAGCTTACGCAGCACATTAAAGTGAATCGCAGGAGACAGCTGTGGCCGCCCTTTATGGTGATGCACCCTTTGCAATTACTGCTTCGACCTTCCCCCTGCCGAAGAAAAATGGGGAGACGACCATTTAGCGGCCCTTTTTCAACCACTTAGTGGCATGCGAGTTGGGCAACAAGTCCACCTTCTGCCTGACATTGACTCTTGTTTAGAGGAGACAGAGAAGACACTAGCAAGGGGACCTGGTTGAGAGATGAGACGCATCTGTCAAACTGCAAGGAGGACCACGGCGCATTATTGCATCCACACACGCCCTGATGCATAGCGCTAGATTAAGCTGGTTGGGGATAATGGTGCCAACTCCTGCTGCAGCTAATAGTCAAGTCCATTAAAGACTCATCTATTGATTACGCTTTAGAGTAATTCACTGTTTAGAAAATGGTAACAACAGAACAACTTTAACTTTGTCAACATCCGCCCAGAACTTAAACAGATTAAACTACAGTAATTTATACATTTGGAAAAGCCAAATGGGAGGGATTTAGATTAGATTAGATTATTTGATGAGATCTTCAGATTTAATGGGTTTCCTTAAGTGGAGAATTGTTGTTTAAAAGGAGCTCTCTGTATCTGGAGGTCTCTGTTGCTTTCTATTTAAAGATGCCTGAATAAATCATTCACAGCGCAGCTACTGGAGCAGATGTGCTAGAGCAATGCCGTGGCCTCCATCCCACAACAACCCTACGCCGACCCTGCATGATGTACAACGCTGGTTACGTAAATCCCATGTCATGGGCCAGTTAGGAAGAGCGGGATGTGAGAAATAGAAGCTCACCTTTTATCCTCAAGCTCTCAGGGATCCCATCCTGCAGGAGCAAGAGCAGAGAGAGAGAGAAAAAAAGAAGAGATCACAGTTAAGATCAACCACAAAATCACTACATCAATGACATATTTCCATTTACCACAGGGAGGGAAATGTTTGAGGTTTTTTCCATTGAAATTGTACTTCAAAGAGCCAACGCTTTGCAAACGGGGATCAGATGTGAGTGCATGACGTCGGGGTCTAATATTCCATTACCTTAAGTGGTAATTTTCCTAATTTACATGCACACTGGTGATTCTTTTCACTGCCACATCCAGACTTACATTTCTTTTTTTGCATTTACACAAAAGTGTGCCCACTTGAACAAATTTGCAGTTTCATAAACACATAAAGAGAGCAAATAACCGTGACCACTGGAGTGGGTGCACTATAAAATGCATTTGGGGCATGAATATTGATGACGATTGTAGAAAACAATGTTATCGGGACTATTATTCTGCCTAGCTGCTCTATGCAAAAAAAGGAATTCTGAACAAAGAGAAAGGCATTAATATTTGATTTCTCTCCAGTGAGATCTGCACAGCTCATCTTTTCGTTCTTGTACAGAACATTCAAACTCGAGCACGGGTGGTGTTATAGAGGAGATGCATTATGCAACAGGTCCATGGCAGAAAACAGAAAATGGCAGATTACAACATGCAAAGAACACGTTTTTACCTTTAAATATTTGGGATTTTATTCTAAGTCAATTACTTAATAAATTAAGTTTGCAAAAACTGTTTTACACATATGAGGGTAATGATGTAATAATAATAATATTTTTGCTAACTTGTGTAGTAACCTGATTGTCCTAGTTTCACATGAAGGGTACCCTGACGTGCCAAAATCCGGCGATGATCAGAAGGCCACTTGAGTCTCCCACAGAGAGTCGGAATTAAAATGTGAAACAAATGAGAATGGACAAACAGGAGAATGATATCTAATTTCTTTTTAAACCCAATTTGATTAATTTCCCATATTGTTCAGCTCAAGGTGCAGCAGTTCTTCAACTCATTGATCTCCGAATTAGCCTTTAAATAGAAACATTCATTCATTGTTTTCACATTGAACAGTTTACATGATGTAGAAAGTACAATAAACTGACCATTTTTAAGTGAAAAATGACTTACAGTCAACAGATTGTGGCAGATTTAGCTGAATTGTTCAACTCATCAATCAATTAACTTTCTGTTTCAGCGCCAAAATGAGTAACAGCCGTTGTATATATTTGGAATGAATTCCTTCATATTCAAACCAGTCCAGAAACATCATTTCAGTTTAAAAGAAACGACTTCCTTTTCCACCAGATGACCGCGTGAAACATGATGCTTTGATAATAGGCATCTTTCCAGCTGTATTACAAAATATCTACTATAAATCCCCAGAAGCACCAGCGGCTCCCTGACCTCCTTCCTGTGCCTCCTCCCTCCTTAGCAGGTGACATTCAGAAACACACCACAGGTAGGGAAGATGTCAAACAGGGCCTATTTGCATACGGCAGACTGTGTTCACACTCCATTTGTTTGAGCAGAACGATTCCCCCCCGCCCCCCCGAAGGGGCCGCCGGCAGGTCCGTCTCCGCCGACCCGAGGCCCCGGAGACGAGGAAGCACCCAGTGGAACGACATCGGGGTTCATCTGGCCGAGTCACACCTCGCTGGCTTCATTTCAGTGTGAGGGGTGGGCAGCCAAGGGGGGGGGGGGGGGGGGGCTACAACAAACACATGTCGTAGTGAAAAAGGACTTTAGAAGTGGTTTTGGTACCTAAACATAACTAAGTGGTTTCCTGTAAACACTGAAACGTGTTGCAGGCTTCTGTAAGAATGAGACATATAATATACAGTATATATACAGTATATATAGAGAGAGAGAGAGAAAAACGGTTGTCTTTCATCCCGCACATGTTCTCAGCTGTGGTTTCACACTCTTCCCCCGCGTACCAGCGCAGACCCTTTGGTCGACTGCAAAGCACCGGAACACCGATGAAGCACAGCGTCCAGAGGATGAAGAGTCACAGCAGGACGGACTTTTAACAGTTTAACGCCGCCATTGATGTAGCAGATCGGCTCCCTTCGTCCCCCCCGTGGAGACTTTACATGAGCGGGTTAGAGAGTAGACAGCTCATCGAGATGACTGACAAGGATCGGGGGGGGGGGGGGGGGCTGAGAGGTTTGGGGTGGGGGGGGGGGGGGGGGGTCGCATGCCGACAGTCACATTTAACCCAAACATTCTTGTGGTGGCGGGTGTGGTTTCAGCCCGGCTGCAGGTGGGAGAGAGGGGGAGTGGCTCGGGGAACAGTGCCAGGTGAAAATAATAACAATCACCTGGGGATAATGACATGTGTGTGTGTGCTCTCCCCTTTATAGCAGTGAGGCAGGGGCGAGCGAGGGGGGGGAAGACCGACCGAGCGAGCGGCGTTCCTGCGAGCGGAAGTAAAATAAATATATTTAAACCGACCACCCTGTCATCGTGTGTCTGTGTCCGGAGCCCTACCGACCCACCCCTACAGTGGCGCCCAACGTGGGGCATGGCGGATGAGGGACAGCAGGCGATGCCGGCCCAACCTGCGCTGGCACTGGGCCAGATGATTGGGGAGCTGGCGGCGATCCAGAGGGACCAGGCCGAGGCTAACCGGCAGTTCCTGGGTGCGCTCCAGGCCCAGGTGGGGAGGCAGGCCCAGGCGCTGGAGCTATTGGTGTCGCGGTCGGGACCCCCGCTACCACCACCGGGCCCGACGGCGATGGCGGGCCTGACCCTCCACCGGATGACGGCAGAGGACGACGCCCAGTCCTTCCTGGAGGCCTTCGAGGCGACGGCGGAGGCATGCTGCTGGCCGGAGGAAGAGTGGCCGGTCAGGCTGGTGCCCCTCCTGACCGGGGAGGCGCAGACGGCGGCCATGGGGCTCCCCCCGGCGGCTCGGAGAGACTATGCGGCCGTGCGGAAGGCCGTGGTCGACCGGCTGGGGCTGCTGCCCGAGGACCACCGGCGGCGATTCCGGGGGGCCAGGCAGGGGCCAGAGGATCGGCCGTTCACCTACGGGCGGCGGCTCCGGGACGCCGCCGCCAGGTGGCTCCGGCCGACGGGGGTGGAGACAGCGGCAGAAGTCCTGGAGGCGGTGGTACTGGAGCAGTTCGTGGAGGGGCTCCCGGCCCGGACGGCGGCGTGGGTCCGGTACCACCGGCCACCGACGCTGGAGGCGGCCACCACCCTGGCCGAGGACCACCTGGCGGTGCACCGCAGCGGACGGGGCGGCCGGGAGGGAGCGCTGCCTGCGACGCAACCGGCTGTAGCGCCAGCCGGAGGGAGCCCGCAGCGGACCACGGAGCGGCCCACACCGGCCCCACGTCGGCCGCCGGCAGCTGTACACCGGGACCCCCCGACCGCAGCAAACCCCGGCACCCTTCCTGACCCAACGGGAGGTTCTCAAACGCCAGGGCAGGAGTGCTGGAAGTGCGGGCGGCTCGGCCACCTGCGGAGGGAGTGCCCGCTGATGGAGGTGGGGCAGGTGATCCGGGTCGCCGGCGCTCCATCACCCTCCCCCGGCCCGGGAGCGACGTACCGCGTTCCGGTAAGAATCCAGGGGGGTACACGCCAGGCGATGGTGGATTCGGGCTGCTCGCAGTCCATGATACATCAGAGCCTGGTTCGGCCAGGGGCATTGGTAGAAGCGTCGCGGGTGAAAATTAGGTGTGTGCACGGGGACATTCATGAGTATCCCATAGTGTCCGTCGAACTTAGGTTCAAGGGGAGAAAATATAGAATAAAGGTCGCGGTTAGCTCCCACCTGACGCACTCCGTAATTTTGGGGACGGATTGGGAGGGATTTAACACGCTAATGGGAGAGGCTGCGGGGGTGCGTTCACGACCGACAGGGACATGCGGTATTTGTGCTGTGCTCAGCGGTGACGCGAGGTCGTCCGACGCCGCCGGGGGAGGGGGGGAACCGGCGGAGCCTCCCGAGGAGACTCCGGCGGTTCCCGAGTTCCGCGCCATGGAAGATTTTCCACTCGAGCAGTCTCGTGACGATACTCTACGCTCAGCCTACGACCAGGTGATAAAAATTGATGGTCATTTGGTGCGCCCTGACGTAGCACTGTCGTACCCGCACTTCTCATTGATTAGGGACAGGTTGTACAGAGTGAGTCGTGACACTCGAACGGGGCAGGAAAACACCCAGTTGCTGGTGCCGAAAAGCCGCCGGGAAATGATTTTCCAGGCGGCTCATTATAATCCGATGGCGGGTCACATGGGATACGGGAAAACACTAGACCGGATAATGGCCCGATTTTATTGGCCAGGCATCCGGGCGGACGCGCGCCGCTGGTGTGCGTCCTGCCCGGAGTGTCAGCTAGTCAATTCACCAGCCATCCCGCGTGCCCCGCTGCGGCCTCTACCGCTGGTGGAGGTCCCGTTCGAGCGCATCGGCATGGATCTAATCGGGCCATTCCACCGGAGCGCACGCGGATACCGCTTTGTGTTAGTCCTCATGGATTATGCAACCCGGTATCCGGAGGCGGTGCCATTGCGCAATATCTCTGCAAAGAGCGTCGCGCAAGCACTGTTTCAGGTCATCTCCCGGGTTGGAATCCCGAAAGAGATTCTAACAGACCAGGGCACCTCGTTCATGTCGCGCACACTGGGAGAACTTTACGGGTTACTGGGCATTAAGTCCGTCCGCACCAGCGTTTATCATCCCCAGACTGACGGGTTGGTGGAGCGGATGAATAGGACGCTGAAGTCCATGATTCGTAAATTTATTAGCGACGATGAACGTAATTGGGATAAATGGCTTGACCCTCTGTTGTTTGCAGTCCGGGAGGTCCCCCAGGCCTCCACCGGGTTTTCCCCCTTTGAGCTTCTGTTTGGCAGATCACCAAGAGGGGTGCTGGATCTTATTAAAGAAAGCTGGGAGGAAGGTCCGAGCCCCGGGAAAAACGAGATCCAGTACGTCCTGGACCTACGAGCAAAGCTCCACACACTGGGTAGGATGTCACGAGAGAATTTGCTCCAGGCCCAGGAACGACAACAGCGGCTGTACAACAGAGGAGCCAAGCTGCGAGAATTCACACCGGGAGAAAAGGTACTTGTATTACTTCCTTCTTCCAACTCAAAACTCCTGGCTAAGTGGCAAGGGCCCTTCGAGGTCACACGCCGGGTGGGGGATGTTGATTATGAGGTGGTGCGGTCTGACAGGGGCGGGGCTACACAAATATACCACCTCAACCTCCTGAAACCCTGGAGGGAGGCGGAGTCTGTTTCTCTGATTTCCACAGTATCGGAAAGAGAGGACCTGGGGCCGGAGGTGCCAAAAGCGGCCAATCCCACCCCGCTCCCGTGTGAGGGTCATCTCTCTGAGGACCAGAGAGCAGACATTGCCCAGTTGCAGGAGCGGTTTGCTGATGTGTTCTCCCCCCGGCCAGGCCGCACCGACCTGATAGCGCACCGAATCGAGACACCCCCGGGGGTGACGGTGAGGTCACGACCCTACAGACTACCCGAACACAAAAGAAAAGTGGTTCGGGAGGAATTGGCGGCTATGTTGGAGATGGGGGTAATAGAAGAGTCCAACAGCGCCTGGTGCAGCCCCATCGTTCTGGTGGCCAAGAAGGATGGGACTGTGCGGTTCTGCGTGGACTACCGCAAGGTGAACGACGTGTCACGATTCGATGCTTACCCAATGCCCCGGGTCGACGAACTCCTGGACCGGCTGGGCACTGCACGTTTTTTTACGACCCTGGATTTAACTAAGGGCTACTGGCAGATTCCCCTGTCCCCAGAGTCCAGAGAGAAAACGGCTTTCTCCACTCCGTATGGTTTGTACCAATTTACCATGCTTCCCTTCGGATTGTTCGGTGCTCCGGCCACGTTCCAGCGCCTCATGGACAGGGTGCTGCGTCCGCACGCCGCATATGCAGCCGCCTACCTGGATGATGTCATTATCCACAGCACCACCTGGGCGGAGCATGTGCGGCGGGTGGACGCGGTGCTGGAGTCGTTGAGGCGGGCCGGGCTCACCGCCAACCCGGGGAAGTGTGCAG
The DNA here is from genome assembly GCF_949316345.1 of Pungitius pungitius. Taxonomy (NCBI): domain Eukaryota; kingdom Metazoa; phylum Chordata; class Actinopteri; order Perciformes; family Gasterosteidae; genus Pungitius; species Pungitius pungitius. Next base: position 15,543,563 of record NC_084901.1, read on the forward strand.
TTGGACGGAGGGAGGTACGGTATTTGGGGTACCACTTGGGGGGGGGGCAGGTGCGTCCCCAGGTGGACAAGACAGCGGCAATTGCAGCCTGCCCGCGCCCCAAGACGAAAAAGGAGGTGAGGCGGTTTTTGGGGCTGGCAGGTTACTACAGACGGTTCATCGCCGGGTTTGCGGACCTCACCAGCCCCTTGACCGACCTGACCCGGAAAGGTGCGTCAGATCCGGTCCAGTGGTCGGAGCAGTGTCAGCGGGCGTTTGAGAAGGTAAAACAGACTCTCTGTGGGGAGCCGCTCCTCCACACACCTAACTTTTCTCTCCCGTTTGTGCTGCAGACCGACGCGTCGGACAGAGGGCTGGGGGCCGTTTTGTCCCAGGAGGTCGGGGGGGTCGACCGCCCGGTGGTCTACATCAGCCGGAAACTGTCGGAGAGGGAGGCCAGGTACAGCACGGTGGAGAAGGAGTGCCTGGCCATCCGGTGGGCGGTGGGCTCCCTGCGCTACTACCTCCTGGGACGCTCATTCACCCTCTGTTCGGACCACGCCCCGCTCCAATGGCTCCACCGCATGAAGGATACTAACGCCCGGATCACTCGGTGGTATCTGGCCATGCAGCCTTTTAACTTCAAGGTGGTCCATAGGCCGGGGACGCAGATGGTCGTGGCGGACTTCCTCTCCCGCCCGCTGGAGGGAGGGGGGGGGGAGTAAGCTAGGCCGGACGGCTCCCCGGCCTAAGTCGGGCGGTGGGGGTATGTGGTGGCGGGTGTGGTTTCAGCCCGGCTGCAGGTGGGAGAGAGGGGGAGTGGCTCGGGGAACAGTGCCAGGTGAAAATAATAACAATCACCTGGGGATAATGACATGTGTGTGTGTGCTCTCCCCTTTATAGCAGTGAGGCAGGGGCGAGCGAGGGGGGGGAAGACCGACCGAGCGAGCGGCGTTCCTGCGAGCGGAAGTAAAATAAATATATTTAAACCGACCACCCTGTCATCGTGTGTCTGTGTCCGGAGCCCTACCGACCCACCCCTACAATTCTATACCAGCTTTACATTAAGCTGGTGTGCACATTCACAGTCTTGTTCCGTCCTCCCATTTGATGTCTCTTTATCGCAATTTCTCTTGCCCCCCTCCCCCCCCACCCTTTCCCCCCCTCACCCACTCATTCTCTCTCTCTCTCTCTCTCTCTCTCTCGCTCATCCCCTGTTAATCTAGATTTGCCATGCGGCCAAGCCGGCGCTGGATGGATGGGGCTCCTCACACAGTTGCCCTTGCCTCCATTTTGTTTGTCCCGACATAAACAGCTTGATGTCAGCCCGACAAAACGCACAGAAATTGCTTTTTATCCCCCCCCCCCCCCCCCCCCACACCTCCCCTCCCAGAGCCGCTGCCATCACACACCCGAGTCTCTTCATCACTCTTTACAGCTGCGAGCGTCGTGAAGGAGCTTGACTGCATCAAATGGAATCTGAACGTAACGGAGCAGTGACTTGGAGAGGAATCAGAATTAGGAGAGGGTCGTGCCGGCCCGGGATCGGTGTCCTTTTTTTTTGACCCCCTTCGTCAGGATTCCACAGTTTTGAAACAAGGCAGGCAGAGCATGTGACCCTGCTGTTTGAAGGCCCGGGCGCCTGCTGGTGATTGAAGCTTTTGTGAGAGAAGCTCATGAAAAAAAAAAAATAGGTCTTGTCCGATCCGGTTAGCCTTGTCAAACACTGTCCTTCAATCAGTGCGTCACAGCTGGTGCTCGAAGGACGTCTGGCACATTGCGTGTGCGTCAGTGACGTGTTCTCAAACACAATGTGGCTCTCCCACAACGTGCGGATGTCTAATTTGGAGACCTTTTTGCTCATTTGGCCGTACGGACAAGTGGGCGACCTGAGCCATCCAGCCGGCATTCAGCCGAATCAATTCTCTTAACCAAAAAATTCTGATGACATATTTTGGGCATTGCGAGCATTTTCCTCCAAAGCCCTCTTTTGACTGGCGGATGGACGAGCGGAGCTCAGCTTACCGCTGTCCTCTCACAGGATGAACTGTAATAGTATGCAGATGCTGTAATGACATTCCTCTGAGATGCAATCACAGCGCACCTCAGGGCACATTCATTTTCCCTCGAGTGGAAAAGCACACGCATCTTTTTTTGTTGCTTCTCGCTACATCCATTACTTTGATCATTAAAGTCCCCCCGGTTCCAAACGCGGCAAATAAAAGCAGACAAAGGTCAACGTCCGAAACAAGAGATGTAAAACAGTTTGAGGTTTACGCAACCTTCAACGTCAAACTTTAACATTAACTTTATTATTTTGTAGATGTTTCCAAAAACTGCAGATTTGCCATAGTTTAAGTCTGGCAACAAGGAGGGCTTGATGCACACCTGTGATCCTGCACCTGGAGGCGTGCACACAGGAAAGAAACACGCTGTCTACTAGAATCATTAACTTCACAAGATGAAGCCTTGGTTTATCGGTTCTGTTCAGCAGGACGTTTCACATTTTGTGGCGACAAGCTTGTCCAGTCGGTTCGGGTCTCTGGTCCGTTTGGTCTAAAGCAGGAGATCCATCTCTGCAGTTTAACCCACATCGTATTACAGGATTTTTTTATTGGGGGTCGGGGGGTATTGAAGTTTAAATCTTTACACACGTCCAGAGCAGCTGGGGCCGGAAAGAAAGGTGTTTCTCTATAAAGCATCTCTCTGAATAAATCTTGTTGAAAAGGTCAAAATGTTGTAGACCACCGCGTGGACTCAGCAGCTTTGCTCCTCGCTCGACTGCGACGAGGCTCCGACCATCAGTTCCCTCAGACTCCCTCTCGCTCACGCAGTGCTTCTAACCGCCTCTCAACCCACTCTCCCTTCAGAGGCGCCTTCGCTTTTGCCTTTCATGCCCGAAACAGACGTGACTCGAACACGTACCGAATACAATATTCAGGGTGACAGATTGCCTGAAATAAAAGCACTTACTCCTGCTGCTGCACTTACTAGTGCTACTTTGTTATTTAGGATAAAGGAGAAGTTGTTACTAGTCAACAGAATTGTAATGGAGGCTGGAAAACGTTCATTCAAAGGCAACAATCCGACTTGACAAGAACACGTTGCGTTCCAGTCCCAGTCCCAGTCTGACTAAATGAAATCCAAAAATAAATGAAGAAATGTAGCATGTTCCTTGTTATGCAGCATGAAGCAGGATCATTTCATGTTTCACCTTAAACTCTGAGCTAAAATGAAGCTGGTCTTCATCTTTGCTCAGCCGAGCCTTTGTCTTTGAGAAGGCCGTCCACTCGGCACGGAGGGAAGGAAAATGATTCATCAGAGTCACAATTTAAAACAAAACAAACGCAACCACGGGAGAGCCGTCGAATGGAAGACGAAAATGGCTGCAGTTAGTTTCACACTCGGCAAAAGCACACAGTCTCTCTCTCGGCGATCGGTACCTTGTGCCGGAACCTCACGGCCGGTCGATAGAGCGGCGACCCGAGCCCCTCCCGGTCGGGTCGGCCCTGTGCGCCGAGCGCGGCGAGGCCCAACAGTAGGAGTGACGCCGCCGCCCGCCATCCGGCTCCCTTCATTGGTCCCCTCCTGTCAAGAAGCATAGACAGACGAAGGAAAGGTGAGGAGATCATCTCGATGCTCGATGGTCAATTAGACGCAAAAAAAAAAACGTCGGTCTGGTTTGAGCCGAAGCTGTCGATACGCGCCCCGCAATCGGCGAGGGGGTTGGATCTGCTTTGGAAATCAATCGAGGGGAAATAGACGTCATGAGAAAATGAAGAAGACAAAGAGCCGATATATTAGGGCAATTAGCGGGAAGGCTTTGGTTTAATTAGTCTGAGTGTCTGAGTCAAGATACTGTGATGAAGCGGTGAGATTACGTCTTAAACTGTTTCCTCCCACGGAGCTGCAGCCCAAATATATTTATTTAACAGAGCGAGGAGATTCCCTTCTGCCTTTTTATCAATAATTCATTGCGATGTACGAGTTTGACCTTTGCACAACAGGAATGAAACAAAAACAAAAAAACAAAAAAAACATTGCTCCGTGTCCCAAAACCAGCAAAAAAGTAAAGATACAGGAAATACTGTACGTGTCCGCTAGTGCTTTCATGGAGCCTCAAACAAACACTCACACAAACACACGAGATGTTCAAATCTGGAATGCGTTTGTCATTCGTCATTCTGTGTCCATGCCTCCAGTTCCGGTCGGTGACTTTGCATCGCGTCCCTGAGGTCGAGCGAGCGTAGAACTGTCCGTCAGATTCAACGCCCACATTGCAGGATTTTGACCTAAAACCCGGTTCATTTCAAGATGGCAAAGTCATATTTAACCGTGACGAACAAGGCAGCTAATTGGAACTAACATTTCAAGGAAAAGTGTGATGCAACAAGCGTAATGATTTACACTCTGGTCTTCAGCCAAATCCATTAGCCTTTTGTAGATTGAATGTCTCGTGTTGAGTGAGGGGGGGGGGGGGGGGGGGGGGGGACTTTGGAAGAGTCTTGATAATCCATCGGGCAGGGAGTTTTAGAGTTTTAGTTCCAAAGAGTGTCGAGTAATTCACAAGGTCTTTGAACCTGGCGAAGTAATTGTTAAAACTCTCTTAATCATTGCAAACCCCCTGCGGACATATAATGGTGGCTTTGCGCTGCGGGGGAACTAGAACTCGTACTTATTGCCTCGTTAACGCGACCCTATTCATTGTCTGTGCGTTTGTGAAGTCCCCGGATCCCGGCAGGAGGTCGGCCTTTCAGCCACACGAGGTGGATTACCTGCTCCTGCCATCAATCACCTCGTTCCAGTGTTGAAGTGGGTCATTAACGGAGGAACTTTTACAGGATGCCATGGCAGAGACACGGACAGTTTCAAGAAGTATAAATGAGTAACGCAGCGCGGACCTTTGCAGACATTTAACTAAATTTGTGATTTAAACTTCAGCGCCTACAAATATCTTTCCAAGTTTATTCATACTGACTCGTTAGCAGCCTCTGTTGCAAACGATGCTGCACCGAATAAAAGAGAATGTCTTTTTTTATTTTGCAGCATCACTGTTGGCTTTGTCCCACATTGACAAATTACACAGATGCAAAGGAGTGAATCAGATATGATTAAAACATTTAATCAACAAAAACTTTATTGTAACCTTGAATGTGGATGTAGGACCTTTTTTAATATACTTATACTTGTTATTACGGGCCAACATTTTTCTTTCAGGGAGATTTGTTTTACTGACATCAACCCTATTATCAGCATGTTAAATAGTTGCACAGACTATACACTACAAGGCATCGCGCGAGCAGGTTTCTGTAAATATTCCGAGTCTTATTTATCCACCTTGAAAGCGGTGGAGAGAGAAACAGCCTGGAAGTTTTCCCCGGACCCCCCAGGGAGAGTCATCATCATAACTTTGCCTCGCGGTTTTTAAATTCCCCCGGAGCACGTCTAAGCTTTGGCTTTGACTTTCAAATGAAGACTACACATTTCCCTCTACCTACACTATGCATCATGTCTTGACAAGCTCACAGCCGCCCTCCCCCCCCCCCCCTCCATCCCCCCTCCACACCCCATCTGTCTCATTCAGCAGAATTCTGCCTGTCAATGCACTGTGCGAGCATAACAACAGCCCAACCTCACAGGTACTACGCATTACCTGATGACAGCATCGACTGGGATGGAATATATCCACATGTGCAAGTTAGTTACGGCTGTTAATGCATGTTTAGTAAGTCATAGTTCTGCAAAATAGAAGAAAAAAAAGCATAATTAAAATGCTAAAATGCTATTTTTCCCTGAAGGGCTTGGAATTATTAAGGACTCATTGCTGATATCTCTCCAATTCACAGCTTTATAATCACAGTCGGTTTGTCTCAAACATAATTAAACAACTTCTCAATGATAGTCCGTGTTTCATCCCAAACAACACTGAGAACATACTGAGACAAAAATGAAACAACTTATGGCACAAGATTAGACGGCTTCACCCCGCACAAAAAAGGGGGCAGTAATAGCTGGGTCGAGTACAACAGCCAACGGATCCCTCAGGCCTCTGCCGGCATTCTTGTTAGCACCAAACAAGCGACGGCACCGAGCATCCCCTTCGACGTCGTTCCGACAAGACGGATAACATTTGTCGAGGTGGTTTTATTCTAAATTGTGTCTCTGAATTCTTTGCGAAACGTTTAAAAACCTGTCAAGAGTTGAGATGACTTCGGAGGCATCTATCTTTGCACTTTCACTGTTTATCCTATTTTCTATCAAAAGTTTGAATAGTTTGAAATGGAGGACAAGAAACATGTTGTATAGAAGCCATCATGATTTGAGACAAATGAAAAGCGCCAACTTTCCCTTTTGATACAGTATTTTTTGTTGCTGTGCAACACCTGTTTGGCAAGGTGGAATATTCCTTTCATTTTGCTCTGTGACATTTTTTTCTCAATATTCTTGATTTTTAGATCCAAGGAACCTTTAGAATTGCCCACACAATTGAAAGTTGACTTTTTCCTCTTTTATTTGCTGCTGCTTGTGTCGTTTCAGCTCTCCTTGAAAAAAAAAAAGTTTCAAACATCAAGCAGTACATGAATATAACACATTTTACCACAAAATGATCTATATTTTTTACGAATTACGTTTTGAAATGTTCTATTTTATTGTCGATCGAATCTGACATTTGGTTTCTGGATATGCAGATTCTGTATTCTGCAGACTCATCTCAATCTCATTAACGTTTCAAGCCTGCAAAACTATGCGGCGTCTTTCTCCAGGCTCATGAGTGAAGCTGCATCGCTGCACTGGCACACAGGCCTCCTCCAACTAGCCGCTCATAGATTCTTAATGTACTTGAAGTCAGAAGATAACCGGCTCTGCTCTCTCTCTCACACACTGTTTGCAATGACTGAGACACACTCCTGACCTCCTTTGTCTCTTGCCTTGGATGAATTGGGCCGTAGCACTGCCGCTTGACTCGGAGAGAGATACGACACCGGAGCGCCGGCGGTGCGTGTCCACTGCAGCGTGTCTCATTTGGGGCGACTCTCAAGCTCGTACGCGCCCGCCAGCGATGTGCAATGATAACGGACCGCTTCATGTTCAAAGCACGTCCGAAACCACAAGCAACAGACACCTCCCACCCCCCCCCCCCCCCCCCCACCCCCAGGGTCGAGCTTCCGTTTAGTCATTTCCCCTCCCTTACAAATGCAGAAACCTATGTGCCAATCTCTCAAAAAGAGCACAGGCTGCTGCTTTGCCGTCGTTTTGGTGCATGAAGGAAGCGTCCTCCGTCTTCGTGGTCCAGATGTTCATGATATGCATGAAAATGAAACACTCAAGGTTTGAAAAGGATCGGCTGAGGGGGTTTTTTGCATGAGGGGGAAGAAAAGGCCTTTGATCAAAGCGTTCTGTTGGTTCTGGACGAGTAATGGACTCACAGCTTTAAACGTTACCATACGACTCTTCTTCTTCCCTCTGCAAGAGCTGCAGCCAGTCAGTCAGTTAATAAATGGCAGAGTGGCTTCATAAAAAAGGGGCAGCGCTTGCCCGGAGGTTAGAAACGCTGGTGAAATGTACCCTTGTAATCTTATATGAAGCCCATATAAGCTCAGGGAAACTGGTCTTTAGAGTAAAGGGGCAAAAATCTTTTCCAGTAGGAAATACCGCTGAGTTTCCTCCCTGGTCGAAGCCCCCAACCCTAAATATCGACCGTGAAAATACGAACTGGCCCCTTACCACAAGAAACGTCAATGGTCCAAAGTATGAGCGAAATGTTAGCGAGAGGCTTTCTGTACGATTTTCTATTTAATCCAATGTCCCAGTAGAGGCCTCATAACTATAGCCACTATAAATTGAGCAGGTACACTTTGAAGGCTCAAATAATAGATCCAAATGAAGCTTTGTATCGACTGTTAAACCTTGGTCTTAAAGCTGCTGTATTCCGCTCCAGATTGAACAAATCAAGTGTGCTGGTAATTCATTAATGGTGCAGAATTTATGTGAGATTGTTTATGGTGCCGAGTTGTTTGGCATTCTACCCTTATTTTTTCCCAAATGCATTTTGGACTTTAAATCAATTCAGTTGCATCCCTAACATACATTTTTTTTAAATATACAAATTTTGCTTCAATTTTGGCCGTGCACCAGTATATTTTCTGGCCAATGCTGTCACATTTGTCACAACTTTCAATCGACTCAGTGACTATACGTATATACGACTATAGCTGCATCACCAGCCAACCCATCCAAAACCAAAGTGCGTTCATTCCTGTGTGGCAGAACACTATTTAATGCAAAAATATATATGTATGCGAGTAACCAGGTGCTTAAAGAGACAAATAAGGCATAATATGTAGGATACTGCCCGAATCACAATTCTCTGGTAATCTAATTTTTCTTGGAACAATTAAAGAATCTGTGTAAAATGTGCTTGCGGCCCCCCTTTTAGTTGCTGGATTGTCGTTCCTGCCAATGAACACGTTCCTACTCCCAAGGCTCGTTTCATCCTTAGGAGAGAACAGGTGCAACTCATTTTCAGTCTTTGCTCTTCAACCTAATCGAACAAGAAGGAAACTTCTCTCTCCATTGATTTAAATCCTCACACAACCCGTCACAACTGATCGTCACTTCTTCTTCCATCCGGCGACGTGAACGATCTCGTGACGCCCCCCCCCCCCCCCCCGTACTTGTGCTCTCGTCCTCCCAAAACCATCGTCGCGTGATCGCGGTTCATTCTTCTGAGGCAGATGTTTTGGTGAGAGAGCGGGCGCGCGCCGCCGCGTCTTTTGGCCCGCGAGAGCGAGCGCTTCCGCTGCAGACGCCCAGCTGTGCCTGCAGCTGTATCCGACAGCAGCCTTCACGTTTCCTATGACTTCACAGACAGAATGATGTATGACCTTTTTTGCTTATGCTCAAGTTTGTATTGATTACCGAGGAGTCCTGCTGGTGTGTAAAGGGAAGATAAGGATCTAATGGGGCTTGAGTTGGCTCCTGTGAAGCTTTAATCTGGTCCTGTTTGGTTTGTTTTACTTTTAACTTCAGAAACAAAAGAATTAGTGTTTTACCGATAGATTGACTAACGCAAGCTTCCCTTTAGGACGTCCTCTTTGCTCAAATGGATGAAATGCCAAAGGCAGAGGAGGACTTCATGAACTTCATCCTGGTTTGTACAGAAATAATGAGCTGGCTACGGCATGAGGAAATACTTTTTTAAAACCTTGCACTTGCCTTCTTTCTTTCTTTTCATCTGAGGAGCAATTTCAGAAAGAGGGCTTTCTTTCTGGGGCTTAAATTTAGTCCAAATACTCGAGCCAAATCTGAACAGGCCTTGATGCTCAAACTTAGCAAAGTCTTCATCATCCATCAAATGTTCTGGATCACTCGAATGTCCTTCAAATTCACCATGATGTATTTAAACTAACTGTCCAATTCATTAATATCCCACCAGGTCATAACGTATTTGCTTTTAAAACATAGATGTTGCATGGTGTTGATTCTGAACTCTCGGTAACCTTGTTATTTTGGTCAAAGTTACGTGAGACAGTCCACAACAGGCCCTGATTGATCAGTGAAAACCTCCACAATAAGAAAGCACATATCTGAATCCCTCACTCGCTGCTTCCTCACCTGCTTCTTACACTGAGGTCCTCAGGAATATATTTTTTATTTTTTAAGTACAAATACGTATATCAAAGCGAGTGCGGCATCGCCTGTGTGACAGCTGCCAACTTTTATAAAACCTTGCAGTGAGATTTTGTCGGCGTTGTCCAAAATTTGGGGTTAAAGATACCCTTAGCGCCATCTACAGTCAAGGAGGTTGAAAAGAAACAAACGCTTCTCAAACTGAAATCAGATTTTTTTTTTTCAGCGTGAGAACTTGGATGTGTGACGTGAGTGCGTGTAAAAACATGCAAAGTGTGCGTCACACAGCAAAAGAGTATTAAAGGGTTTTTCATTCATGTTTGAGTAGTTGAATGGTAGAGGATGGTGAAAAAAACACTTACGTGCCATGATGTTAGCTAGTTAGCTGCCAGCTGCCAGACATATGTAGCATCACTAACTGCCTCAAAAATTCTAAAAAACGTTTCTTCTGTTTTCAACTGTGCTATTACGTATAACTGTCACACTGAAAATCTATTGGATGTACATCCATGCATGCCTTGTGATTCATTTGCAAATGTAAGGAAAAGACACAAGCCGAATCCTTCAACTGTGTCGAAAACCGGCGCGGCGGCATCTCAGAGAGACGCCTCATCAATCAAAAGCCCTCGAAATCAGTCACACCTCCGTCCTCGTGGTGCATTTTACAAGCCACGAATAATTCATTCACACTTCTTGGGATCCGCGAGCCCTCACTTCGCCTGGGCTTCAAAGGAGCGGCTTGCCGTCTCCGACTCGTTAGGCGGGAGCTCCGAGTGCCAAGCGGATGACAGCGGAGCATCCCGGTGCCACCAGGAAGCGGATGGAGAAGGAGAAGGGGCCCTCGTGTGAATTTGTTGGCTGCACGTTGTGATGACATAATTCATTACCCCTCCCCCCCCCCATCCCTTTTACGAGGCTGTTATCTGTCCCGTTCAGATATCTATCTGGAGCGCATAAAATGTGATTACACCGAGCTTTGAACTCGCCACGTGCCGTCTTCTCACTAAATCCTTTTGTGCACCGTGGACACATTTTTACCATTGGAGGGGGACGTCACACACGCCTCCAGGCAGTGTTTGTTGGGATGTGTGGGTCACTCACAGGTCTCCTCACACGGGTCAATCGGCTCTTTTACGCCACAACTGTCTTTTAGAATATTCAGTTAATGTGAAGGTGGAAATAGTGGATGAGACATTTTTTTTTTCCTGCCCCCGGGAGCGACTGCAGAAGCCGCCGGGAGCTAAATCGCTTTCAAAGTTAATCTGCGATAAATCCTGGCAGCCAGTCCAAATCTAGGCAGAGAAACTTCGGAAATCAAACGTGGAATTTCAATGATCCTCAACCCCGAGAGAGCAGTTTTTTTTTCTCTCGGTGGGATGCGAGAGGACTTCCGCTGGAACCTCAGCGGCTTGGACATTAAGAAGGTGGCGAGGGTAACGGGAGTTCAGCCGGTCAGTCGCTGCAGCGCCAATGAGCCTCCGATGCCCTTCTAACAGCAGCTTGCTGTGTTCTCGCCTTTTGTGTAACGGACGGAGACATTTCACAAACAGCAATGCGCAATGGTCCCTTTTCACATTTTCCTTTCCTCTGCGTCACCAATTTGTCAACAACAACATGATAGAGATGGAAATGGGACAGTGGAGAATGTGGAGGCTGAGCGTTGGGCCTCGCTATGCTGGCTGAACGCCGCCTTCCAAACGGGGGGAACAATATTTGCCCCAGGCCAGCTGATTTGACCATTTTTTTTTCCACCGTCTGTGTAAACGGGGCTTCACATTTCCTGCAGCGACATCAGAGCCGTTGTGATCTTCACATTAAGCTGGAGCTCGACAGCTGAGGAGGATCAGATCACACGATTGAAAAGACAAAGAACAGCTGCTAAATGGACTGTTTTTTGTCGGTAACATTGTTACTCTCCCTTTGATTCAGTTTTCTGTCGTTACAAATTTGAATCACAATGTCTCTAAAAGGTAGTCAGCAGCACAGTGTGGCCGTGCCTGTTTTTAAAGTACATTCAATTTAACTAAAGGGAATGAAAGTAACTCTAGACACAGTAACACTTGAATCTACTTCCACTTCAAAAGGGAAGTTGTGGGACCAACTACTAGTTTTAAAGAGGCTCTAGATTCTCACAGACTATATAATTAATCTTTTATTCACCCAGGCCGTCCTTAAGAAACTGCACATCGCACCCCGTGACCACTGTTTAAACTGTGTGAACATTTAAACTAAATTCATCCTCAGAGAGGAGAGCGCACATTATTCTCCACATCTCTGAAAAGTTAATCCAAAATATCTTCTGACACGCACAGGTTTTTCTGTCTTCAGCTTGGTAGGACATCTGAGAATTATCAACCGCCAAGTGTGTGCTTCCAGCTCTGATTGCGCTGCAAAGACGCCACACTTACCCACCGTTAAGATGAGCGAGCACCACGACGACCACCAGACACTCGACACTCGTTTTTTCACATCCGGCGGTTTTGTGCAGCGACTCTTGCGAGTTCTGTGTGACAAAAAGGTCCGACAGCTTGGACGTGGGCGTTATGAGACACACATTACCGACATTTACCATCGCCGGAGTCCGGACAGGAAGGACCTTGACTTTCCTTTCACAGTCTTAATTTATAGACCACTTTGAATGCGGCGAGCTGCTACAACTCAACAGGGAAGAGGCCCGGCAAGCGATCATTACATCATCGGAGTGATCCCATCCGCTGTGGGAGGAACACTCGGGCCAAAGCGGCGCTGTACACCAGAGGCGCCATCAGGATGCCACGCACGCCTCCCCCGAGTGGTGCACGGTCCCAACAGACAGCATTGTTATCTCGGAGACCACCCCACCCCCCCCCCCCCCCCCACTGCCGGGCCTCAGGCCGCACTCGCTACCAGTGCACACACCTGGCGCCTGTTGACCTTCGCCCTCAAGGTTCTTGCAACTGCTGTTACGGTCTGACCGTCCGCCAGAGAGTCTCGATGTTACTACTGAGAGATGAAGCATTTGAACACTCTTTAAATGTTGATTCCCATGGCGAGAACAAGCGTTCCACATGTTTTTTGTTTTTTTTATACGTGACCTTGTAAAAATGTAACCCCCCCCCCCCGAATAGCAGAGGGGAAAAGCCTGATGGTTGCAAAAACACGTCTATAAAAAGAATCGATGGCCCGTTTATATTTTGGTAACGCTCATTCTCTCAGACTAAAGGTTTGATACCACTTGTAGAGGTTTTTCCTATTTGTTCCCTTAGTTCTAAAACATTGGCTGGGCGAATAGCTGTTCACGCTTCACAGGCTTGTCATCGGCTTGTGGTTTCCAGAAAAAAATAGTGGAGCCACAAAAGTGCTGAGTGGAGGGACAACATGTTGCGTGTTACATGTCATAACTTCCCCCAAAAGCACAAAGACTGACTGTCTGTGTGCAGACTGCACACGTGAGATGCAACATATTAACTTGAGGCGAGCTGGTAAGACGTATTTTGGGATTTTGGATTGAACCAGATTATCCGTCTCAAACTAGACTAATCGCCAACCAGCTCTGGGCAAAACATGAGAGGAGTATTGATCCTCTCGTCTAACTAAACACACAAGAGTACAAAGGCAAAACGTCTTCTCACTCAGCTCCAGACATTCCCATCCATGGAGGTTGCTTTTGGTTCCATTTGGCAAAGTTTTGACATATGAATCCCAAATTATTTAAATAAATAAATGATCAGGAAACCAGACCCCAGGAGCCCCCCTACACCTTCATCCAAAGCGACTTATAAGACAATAGGTGCATTCAACCAAAAGGATACACACCCAGAACAACAAGAAAATTGGGAAAGTACAAGTTCTTAAAGAAAGCCAAACCACAAAGTGCTGCAAGTAGATGCTAATAAAGTGCTAGGTATAGCCGTGTTGGTGGTTGAGGCGTGTGCACGGTACGCAGCCCCACCGCCCTCTCTGACATTCCTACAACCGCCCAAAGGACAATTAATGTGTCTAATCTTTGATGATTAAAACACTTCAAGAGATCACTGTGGGTGATTTAAAGGAGTCGATAAATAGAAGGTTTTCTTTACTTTCTACATCATAAATAGATCTGTGATGAGTTCAATTCAAATGAGTGCAGGTAGACTTTTCAAAAACATACAGCTCAAATTAAACAAATTACACCCAAACCAGCAGCATAAAACCAAATTTGAATCTTTAAATATCAAAAATGGCTTTGGAAATACATCCAACAGTGTGACAATGGATGCACTCAGAGTGCTATGCAGGGGAACTGAGGTACCTACACTGAATGCATGCAGTGAAGCTGCCATAGAAATGCTGTATTCCTGCACACCAAGGAGCCTTATTTCATTACGTTTTCGTCACGTTTTTCCCCAGTAGCTGTTACGATGGTTCTTTACACGTTGACTCAATGGAGTTCATAGATCCCAAAGAAGGAAGCCGCTGGAGCTGCAGTGAAATTTTTTTTTTCATCTCCCGTTTGTTCAGCATCCCAGTAGAAAAAAACAAAACACTGGGAGCCTAAAATAGAGAGTACAGTAGCCATAAAAGGACTAGTGCATGATCATAGTGGTGGGGAATGGAAACACCTTTGGCACCTGACTTGGCTTAGAGAAGCGAGATGCTGAGTGAGTGGATGTACGCAACAGAAAGCCACGAAACAAACATTGATTAAAAACATGCTTCCTAAAACCTCTCAGCGTGTGTTGTTGCGAAAGAATTATTGTGAAGATAACAATAGCTATTTTTTAGCTATTGTTCTCCTAACATACAGCTGCATTGTCCTATCCCCCCCCCCCCCCCCATCACTCCTCCCTGATTCCAGCCGCCTGTACGGAGTGCCTACACCTTCACACTGCTTCTCCTCTCAAACCTGAAATGCTTTGATCAGTTTCCTAACATGAATTTTCTCCGTTCCAGTGAAAAGAAAAATCGACTTAAAAGCCTTCGCCTCCCCACGGTGCTTCAAGAAAGTCATTGTAGTGAAATGAAAAAGCAGAAAGGGCTCCATTACCGCCACTACCTGCACCGTCTCCTACCTGTTTTTAAATGGTCTAATTGGATGTGAGCTAAGGAGGAAAGAATGAATGTCGCTGTGCCGTCTCTTTGACAACATTTGTTTGGCTATGCTGGCGCCCTTGTGGGTTTGAAGATGAAACTGAATGAGTCAGTGAGTCAGATTCATCTAGACAAGTATTATTACTAGTGTATATACATAGTGTATATACACTAGTAATAATAATAGGTACATACTCACATATGTACCTATGTATATATGCAACCTATACAAACGATACTTAGTCGCCAGTTTGTATTCAAGTGGAGATTCAATTAGTCGGTGCAGCCTCGAACAATAGACCCACGCAGTCATCCAGTGTGCCACAGGAAATAGATTTGATCTTTTGGTTCGACCGCTTTTACGGATAAAGTGAATGCATTGTGGGAATAAAAGAATAGAAGTTGTATTGCTGAAAGTGGCTGAAAGTTCAATGTGCACGGTTTATGCATTAAAACATCCTCTGCAGCAATTTAAATTACTGTTTACAATGAAAAGAGAAAGGTGTTGGTGTCATTAGTGTCTGTATAAAGAGAATGTAAAGAGGATTTAGGTATATAACTTTTTTAATATGTAATATTATATACTTTCACATCACAGGAAATACCCTGGTTTGTACATTATTGTACCTCAACCATAATTGTGTAAGTGGTTACGGTCATTCTAAGCGGTTTTATCATCATCATCATCGTCATGTTTTTATAAATCAAAAAGTATAACATTTTTTGGAAAGTGTCAAATATTATGATGTTTTTGGTATTTTTTCAATGACTTGTACACAGCATTTGGTAATCATGGTAATGCTGTTGTATCTTTTGTCCTGAGGCTACAGCACAGTACTCATCAAAGGATTTCCGGCTGTAACTCGGAGTCGTATCTGTGGCCGAAGTTAATCCGTCTTTATGTTAGCTCTTACTCCATCTGCCGCACCATCGCGACACAAACACGCACACAAACAAACACCGCAGATTTCATTCGCAAACAATCAATAAACACATTGAACGGACGCTAACACACTGCCAAATGAGTCAGGCGCAAAACTGCGCATGAAAAACAAAAGTATAATCGCTCTCCTGCTAACGGTGTCACTCAAGGATTAGCGTGCCAGTGGGGGGCGGGGGAATAACGCACTAAGTAGTGCGCGGATAAATTAAAAGCTCTGGGCATTGCAGCGTGTCTCCAACCATTAAAAAAAAGATGGGTTTAAAGGACGTGTTTGTGCTCCAGGGTTTCTGACAGAATAACACCGAGTGTAATCTCAATTTCTGATATCATGATATCAGTGGATTAGAGCCTCCACATACCAGTCAATTGAAATCGTAAAAGCTCGAGGCGACAGATCGGGAGATGTTCTGCTCTCTGAGTCGAGGCGGGTGACCTGCTGGATTATTGGACAGGAGTTGTGGCGCGTGGCCGATGATAAGGGGTAAACCTGCTGCCCGGTAGCGCGCCACGAAGAAAAGGGACTTTGGAGGATGGAGCTGTGGTCGGACAGCTTCTAACGAAATGATTCCACACCAAACAAAACACATTTTTCTTCTTACCTTTGCGTCCAAACGTACACCATCCAGGAAAATAATCCAAGGGCGAGATTACTGGGCGACAAAAGCAGGAAACACTTCTCAACAAACTATTATTAGTGATAATCTCGAGCTCTTGTCAAATCCACGGTTAATGTAATTCCCCCTGTGAGTGCGTGTGCGTGGAGATAGAGAGAGAAAGAGAGGGGGGGGGTGTCCTCGGGAGAAGTTTACACCTATAAAAACAGCCGGAGGGCAGGTTGTTAATCCTCTCCCAAAATATCACCCCAGCAGCGCGGAGGAGCAAGGCTCAGGACGCGGAGCACAGCGGTCTGTGCGGTTCAGCACCACGGCGCAGTGGACAGCTCCGACGGCGCAGCGATCTCACCTCGGCCGCTCTCGGGTCTCGTTTGTGCGCCACCGAGTGCGGAGCCGCCAGCCCCAACCTCACGCGCCGGCTGAGTCCCTACGCGGGCACGCGGGAGGGAGGGCGGGCGGGCGGGGGGGAGGAGTGTCCCGTGGTAGGCAGTGTAAGCAACCACATGAGGGCACACTGACGGGCGGAATGCGCAACGAAAGTCTCCTGGACTAAAGAAGGGTGTAGAGAGGGAAAAGGGGGGGGGGGGCTGGGTGCGTTCAAGGCTGACCCACTCGCTCACTATACGCGTGCACACGCATGTATGATGCGCGTGCCCCGGTGGTGAATGAAAAGGCGTTTTATTGTGTACATACGCTGTATGACCTCCAGGTGATCATCGAGAGTGCAGGATGACCGCTAAAAATGAATCGTATTCATTTACGTATATTTAGTTAATTTATTATAAAAAACCTTTTTGGTTTCAAGGAATATGAGCCTAACATGTTACGCTTATGAATAGTAGTCATTTAAACTTCACATATATATATACAATTATTATTTTTAAACTGCTTTTTTCACTGCATACAAATACATATGTTGTATCGGAAGGGATCCGATGTACAAAAGAACCCAAATGATTCCGGCTTTCTTGATACTACCAAACACAGCCAGGTGAAACCATGCGGAAGGACTGAGCAGAGTGTCACACCCGGCTGCAGGGAAGTGAGGGATGCTCTAAATTCTAGAGTGTTTTTTTGATGCCGCAGTTATCCGTCACTCACTTGGGCACCTAGTGATCTCGCACCTCCAGTTGAGGTCAAGTTTTGGCAACCAAAGCGTCATGCTTTAGTTTATATAAAAGCAAGTTTTGTCAAGAAAACAACAGCAACTTTATCAAGGGAGCAAAAAACTAAATACTTACATTCATGTAGTAGAAGGCTTTCAGGTCATAAAAAGAGTCCTGAGTCATAGCTACTGAGGAGACGTGATGTAACCCTTGCTCTGCATTGATAGTCAGCCACTTTGTATGCCCAATACGTCGTTCCTGTTTTACCACCAAGAGGTCACTTGTCAGGAAAACCCAAGTTATTTTAAGCATTTGAAAAGAAAACAGCGAACCGTTGCTTTCCTGCGAGGACATTCTTCTTGAGTGAAATGACCCGAGATAAGACACAGAAAACTGTCGCGTCTTTGTTTAATTGAAGGAAATGGAATTGCATCCAGCTATTGACTTGCTCTAAGCCGTCTCACCGAGGGACAGCAGTCACTTAGTGGACGGGTCAATCTGAACGTCGTCTGCATGGCTGTGATAAGCTGCATTATTCTCACGTTTGATTGGACCTGGAGAGAAAATGTCCTCAGTTCAGGTCAAGCCGAAGGCTACCTGCTCCTACATCAACTTCCACATCGTTGCTTAGAGGTAGTGTAGGAGTGCTGACCAAGCTGAGGTATATTTGGCACACAATCGTTGTGACAAATAAGACAATGTATTCATCCACTGTGACGTGTAGTGCAGACGAAGCGGGAGAATCTCCACAAAAACACAGACGTCATGAGTAATATCAATGAACTAAACACGATGCATGTGCTCACGCCCACCCAAGCACATATGCCCAGTGTCTCTTTGCTCTTTCCAAATAAAGTTACAGCATGATTCATTAAGGCGAGTAAGAGGGAGCTCTCCCTTGACATTCTCCCTGCAAATCCAGAGATTACGTCGGCGCATCTGTGCTTATAAACAACCCCAGTGTACACTCACCGGCCACTTTATTAGGTACCCCATGCTAGTAACGGGTTGGACCCCCTTTTGCCTTCAGAACTGCCTCAATTCTTCGTGGCATAGATTCAACAAGGTGCTGGAAGCATTCCTCAGGGAGTTTGGACCATATTGACATGATGGCATCACACAGTTGCCGCAGATTTGTCGGCTGCACATCCATGATGCGAATCTCCCGTTCCACCACATCCCAAAGATGCTCTATTGGATTGAGATCTGGTGATTGTGGAGGCCATTTGAGTACAGCGAACTCATTGTCATGTTCAAGAAACCAGTCTGAGATGATTCCAGCTTTATGACATGCCGCATTATCCTGCTGAAAGTAGCCATCAGAAGTTGGGTACATTGTGGTCATAAAGGGATGGACATGGTCAGCAACAATACTCAGGTAGGCTGTGGCGTTGCAACGATGCTCAATTGGTACCAAGGGGCCCAAAGAGTGCCAAGAAAATATTCCCCACACCATGACACCACCACCACCAGCCTGAACCGTTGATACAAGGCAGGATGGATCCATGCTTTCATGTTGTAGACGCCAAATTCTGACCCTACCATCCGAATGTCGCAGCAGAAATCGAGACTCATCAGACCAGGCAACGTTTTTCCAATCTTCTATTGTCCAATTTCGATGAGCTTGTGCAAATTGTAGCCTCAGTTTCCTGTTCTTAGCTGAAAGGAGTGGCACCCGGTGTGGTCTTCTGCTGCTGTAGCCCATCTGCCTCAAAGTTCGACGTACTGTGCGTTCAGAGATGCTCTTATGCCCACCTTGGTTGTAACGGGTGGTTATTTGAGTCACTGTTGCCCTTCTATCAGCTCGAACCAGTCTGGCCATTCTCCTCTGACCTCTGGCATCAACAAGGCATTTCCGCCCACAGAACTGCCGCTCACTGGATGTTTTTTCTTTTTCGGACCATTCTCTGTAAACCCTAGAGATGGTTGTGCGTGAAAATCCCAGTAGATTAGCAGTTTCTGGAATACTCAGACCAGCCCTTCTGGCACCAACAATCATGCCACGTTCAAAGTCACTCAAATCACCTTTCTTCCCCATACTGATGCCCGGTTTGAACTGCAGGAGATTGTCTTGACAATGTCTACATGCCTAAATGCACTGAGTTGCCGCCATGTGATTGGCTGCTTAGAAATTAAGTGTTAACGAGCAGTTGGACTGGTGTACCTAATAAAGTGGCCGGTGAGTGTATATGTCACATGGGGCCTGCTGAGATGGCTGTAATTTATCATGCGGACAATTATGGGCCTGCATGTTGAATAAAGAAGAGGGCGGAAGCAATTGTCTCCCCGGGATTTTGTAGCGTTTACTTGTTTTTCCAGCTGGGAGTTCAATCTGTCTGTGTGTGGGATTCTGAGTAAAATGTGGTGTAAAAGTCCACTTCTGCGGGTTTCTGCCTTTCTCTTCATGACTGCATTTAAACAAAAGAATGGCAGTGAGAATAATCACAGTGTGTGTGTGTGTCGGTGCAGACAGTAATAGATTGTGACAAATTGCACTGGGAGCGTCAGCGGGAGCCGGCTCACACAGATGTGATATGTGACCAGCTTCACATCCCATTACCCAGTAAACTTTGTCTCCAGACTGTGGTGTCGACTCGAAGCACGTTCGCCGCAACTGCCGCATTAGGGCCGACCGCATGGCTCCACTCCAATCCTGGCGGCATTAGTTTGGACCCGTCCTGCAGAGCTGAGGCTTTCCATTTGACCTCTGTGAACAAATGCAGTGGTGGTGCTGAAGGACCCCCCCCCCCCCCGGATCCACTCTGTGGGAGCTTAAGTATAAAGGCTTTAGGAGCTTTGTTGAAACATTGAGATGTCCACTGTTTAAAGGATGGCTATACACACAAACAAGTGAATGGGTAATGAAGAAAAATGTTGATTCAGTGCTGAAATATTTTGTCAATGAAATTCACCATGATGCTTTTCTGTTTTTTTGGAAAAAAAGTTATACACAATTTAAGAGATACTTTCAAGTGTTTTTCTACCTAATGAGCCTCATTTGATCTTTTCACTACCCTCTGCAACATATATATATTTTTAAATCATTGTGCCAAAATACCATTGATATTGCATGAGTAATGCATCTTTTAACTGGCACGTTACACGTTTTCTTATTTTTACAAAATATCCCAACATAGATATAGCAACAGGGAGTTTTTTGAAAAACAATAGTAAGTGTTTAAATGCAACCGAATGATACACTCAAAAAAAGGATATTGGCTGGTTGTTACATTTACTAATGTGTAACATGTAGAATGAACGATATTCATTAATGTTTTCAATGTGAACGTGATTCAGTCATGTAGGATTGGCATGAACTTCAAAAACGTAACGTTTATTAGATCCATTCATGTTGCGATTAACTGAGACAATCGAGTAGCCAGGCATGACCGCGAAAACCAAGGCGAAGGCAGTCTTCGTCAGAACCAGATTAAGAAGATACACCGTTGGCCGCACATGGAAAAGGTAAGCAGAAATCCATCACCATCCTTCTAAATGTAAAACAATTATACGTGCATTAATGTCTTCATATCTTAGCTCGTTGTTCTGTTTATGCTATTTTTTATGTAGTGTTATTTTTTACTACATTTAAAAAGGGTAAAGTCCCCATGCGCATGGCTAGCAATGTCGTGTTAGCTTATATAACGTTACGTTACTCCTTTTTGCAACATACCAATGTGAACGGTGAACAGTGAGCTATTGTTAATGACGAGGTAACGTTTTAGCAATATATTATAAGGTGTTCACGACTAGCTAACGTTGACTTAATGACGTTAGCATACTCCTTGTAGGGTTACATTAGCGCGCTAACGTTACTGCTGAATTTGAATGACAATAAATGACTAAGCACACGTTTCATTTACTAAGAGTAATACTACTAGCTAACGTTAGTTTGGAACATGGCCAATAGCTGCGCGCGGCAAATATAGCAGGCCGTTTTACCGACTCTCATAGATAGATAGATAGCAATGAGTCGGCGGACCATCGGCGGTTCTCCAGAGGCAGTAGAAGCGACAGTATAGCGTAATCGCAAACACGTTAGCGGCGCACCGCCAGCGGCAACCGCTTCGTTTCCCGGACGGCCAGCCGCCGTTCCGCCGCAGTTATACCGAAGGCGGCTTCTCCGCGGCCCGCCGGAGGCGAACGCTATTTTGGAGCGATGTGTATATATATTTATACATATAAAATGTATAGCATGCCGTTTATCTAGAATAATGATTGATCAAACCAGACAAATTTCCATTTCCATTTTAATTCCACATTTCAAAGTACAGTACTGTCAATGGGCTGGCTCCGCTCTGGCCACCCGGCCCCCGCGCACACACTGGTCTGATGCGTCACAACAACCGGGAGTTTTTCGCGCGTCACTGACTTAGGAGGCCTTAACCTCCATGAATATTAATTGATTGTTCTATCTGACTTTATTGCAGCAATTTCTGACTGCAAAAGTGTCCTGTGTCTGCTATCCCCCAAAGTGTGTCTTGGATCAACCTCACTGACTACACCATCCCACTACAAGTCTCCTGGAATTCAAGAGAATCACAACAATCAATTTGCAGTCAAAGTTCTTCTCCCAGCTGGATCTGTACTCTGAAAACCTGATCCAGGTGTATGCCAAGAAAAGTGGAGTTCAAGGGAGAAAGATCAAGAGCATCATGGTACCCATAACCCAGGTATGATGACAATGGAAAAGTTAAAGAGAGGCTATTCTACTCGTAGAACTTTTGTATTTTGTTTACTTACTTGTTGCCTTTATTGGTCGTCTGCACTTGTTGCTAACACTCCTGGATCCCAAGGGTTCACATATTAATTTACACACTGATATTGCATGGTAACTCATTGTGATTAATAAGATGGTTGGTTTAGATGGTGTTCCTAATGTTATTTTATCTGCATACTTAGACTGCCAGCATTGACGTCAGACGAGAATGCGTCCTCAAAGGTCTATGTGTTTACTTGAACGAAGATCCAGAGAAGCTGGTGAAGGAATACATGGTATGTTCATTTACCTTTATCTTTACTTGGGTAAGATCAAATACGATTAAGTTGGCCCAATTTAACTTCTTAGTTTTGTTTTCAACTATTTGAATATATATTTGAATATAGAATATTCTTTGAAAGCCCTAATGTGAATGAAGTTATTGATAGCTGTTTATACAGTAAAATAGTGCAATAAAAATGGCATGTAATGCACATAAGTGAAAAATGATTGCTTTTGTTAACTGTTTTGTCACAGAATATTGAAAGCAGTCAAACAGCTATGGAGGAGAGAGTCTTTGCAATCCATGTGATTCGAAAAGAAGGAGCGGAGCCCAGTGATGACCCAGATGAAGTCGGAGTCATTCTGGAGGGGGTGGAAGTGCTGAGCGAGTTGGGAAATGTACCCTTTGCAGTGTCAATATTGCTTGGGCTTGTGTATGCTCTCAACTTGAGCTACCCTCCAGAGCTCAAGTATACTTTTGAAGTTCTGCAGAAAATAATAATGGAACTAGACCCAAACAAACAATCCATAAAAGGACAAGCTCTCAAAATAAAGCTATCCCGTTAGACACATTATGATGGCTAAAGCAGATTAGACACTTCTGTGTGTGTTTATTATTTTCTGTATTCCTGCGTGTTCACCAGTGCATTAAGTAATCACAAGTCTTTAAGATGAATGTTGTGAATGTAAGAGGATAAGAGGGATGTTTGTACAAAGACAAAGTCTTCAGAGTTCAGGTCAAGACTGCACTAATAACCACTGTTAGCACTTTCAAAAATGTATTTTAATTGTGTATGTGTCATAGAAAGTTGAGAAAAGGTTTTGATATGTATGTTTATAAGAGAAGCTGCTCATTAAAACATTATTCAGTGCCTACTTTGAGAAATACAGTTGTATTGCAACATCTCTCATTTGTCTTGTTTCCAGCCAACACAGTTGTATATTTTGTTAAAACTTAGTTTCAGTTGTGGTTCAGGGTAAATGTTAACACTAACATTTTTAGTATTACTATAGCGAAATCATGGAAAGTATGTCAACATAATTTAACTGCTTTCTTTAAGCAATAAGCAATTAAGTTGGTTCACTATAATATACTCGAGTCGGATCAACGTAATTTATTAGAGTTAGTCCAACCTATTTTTCTTGGGCAGGATTAAATTGAATAATTTGGGTTGGTCTAACTTCATTGACTAGCCTACATTTTACTAATGTGGCATTAGTCAAACCAACCGTATTCATTTGAGTTTGACACAACCCAAGAAAATGCGTTGAACCAACCATAATAAATTAAGTTGATCCTACTCAAATACATCAAGTCGTATCAACATAATTTCTTTATGCTCAAAGAATCAATAAAATAGTGTGCAAATCATTTCCATGATTTTATTAAGTTCGTTGAAAGCGTTGTTTTTTTGAGTGTATACAACATCCAAACCAATTTCCAGTCTTGTGTTACCATATCGATGAAACATCCATGTACTGCCCAGTGCCAACGTAATAGGTCAGAAATGCACTTGGCACCCACACCTAGACTCTTCTAATATAGATGGAGACTCACAGCTTCGGGCTTTGAGTTTCTCTGCTCTCGAAAACGCTTTCAGCGGCAGTTTCTCAGCTCCCGCCATCTATGCAGGACGAGGGACACTTTGCAAGCGAGTGGAAGTCTTTTCCGAGGGAGCCCCGATGGGACGCACTGCGGGCGCATTCACGACGCTTTAACACTTTAAGGGAAAAGCTTTTGTGTCTCACCGAGGTCAGAGTCCAGATCCGCCAAACCCGAACAGGCCTCTCGTGTAGGACAAGCCCCCCCGTTGCTTTCAGGGCCCACTCCACTTTAATTGGTGGCCAGTGTTTGCCACGCTCGCATCGTGCTGCCAAAGGCCGCGCCCCAGAATTCACAGAAAACTTGAATCTGTGCTCAACGGATTGACTTTTCATTGTAATTAGGAAGCAACTACTATAAAAAGGAAAAGAAGCAGAACATTTAGTAATGAAGATCATTGTTGTTTTGGACACATTCGTGATTGCACAAAGATTTAAGTGTTTCCTGACTGTCTCAGCACAAAAACCCGAGCCAAACGTTTTGCCCAGAGGATGCAGACCGAAATAAGTGGATCATCGCTGATTAAAACGTTTTTTTTTGTAGCCACTGCAACCGAGTGTTCCAGTCGTTTTGAAGTGCTTCTTAAGCCCAGCATTTGTCGCCCAAAGGATGTGGAATGAAATCAGACTTACCCAAAATAAAAATAAAAGATTTATTGACAATAGAAAGACAACTCTGTTTAAAAACAAAGAATAAATGCAGCAAGTTTCTAAAATGAAGAATCTGGGAGCACGAATAAATTTGACATCAGATTACTCTCGTGACCTTAGAGGAGGAGATGAAGATTGGGAGCACTTCATATTGCCTCTGAACATTGCTAACCGACCGAGCTATTAGGTGGGGGGGGGGGGGGATGCTCACATGCACTAACGTGCACTGAAACCACAAGCAGCTGGCCGGGGATGTCATCTAAGCAAGGAGAAGCTCAGATTACAACACACATGAAGAAAGCAGCGTCTTCTGCTGCTCTGCTCAGGTGGCCACTACAGCGTGTGGCTCAGCGTTGGATTTTGGATTTCCTACGTGGCTGATGAACAATCCAATCACGCCACCGCTTTCACATCTGTGATTTATATGCATGTCTACATGTGGTCCATATTGTGATCAGATCTCATTATGCAGAGCAGGGCGAACATGGCAGCTTTAGCGGTGCAGCCGATGAAGTTCTTCTTCTTCTTCTTCTTGCTGCAGGGGAGGTGGGGGTTAGACCAAAAAGCAACAGACGTGATGACGGGGCTCGTCGCGGTTGGATATACTTTTCATAGCTGGGGGGGTAGCAGAGGTCACGCTGACTGAGTCTCTAGTGGTGGAAGTCTAACTAAACACCAGGTGGGAAGCAATGTTTTACTGTGCACCTGTAAGAGAGATGTCAAGCTGTATCCATGTTGTATGCTGTATCCATGTTTAAAAATAAAAAAAAGACAATTAAAAAGAAATCATCACAGTGGGAAGCAAAAACCTCCATCATCACAATACAAACTCTGTAGAGGAGCAGTTGTGCAACGTCTCCACTTAAAACGAAGTAAAAGAAAATACAGAAAATCGCTGTCAAGATTTTAAAACTCAGAGACAACTTCCAAATGATTGACTGACTTATTGTATTGTATTCTACACATATTGTTCGCATGTCTAAACATGCTTAAGAAATGTTTTTCTTTGTCTCAGTCGTGTGAATGAAAACCGGCTCCTTTGTCAAATTCTGCTTCATGTCGATGCTTAGTGTTCTGTATTAGTAAAAAAAAAAGATGTCGCTCATCTTTTGTATCGTTACTTTACATACATATATTATATATATACATAGTTTGATTTGGTTGATTCAAAGCAGAACTCTAGTCAGATATCCTCTGAGGAACGACAGGATTTGAGTAATTAAACATTAAGGAAGTCACAGTGTTACCGCTGTGATGAATAGTTCACCCCTTTTTTATCTCAAAGAACCAAACTGCTGATGAAATGTCTTCGGAATCAAATTAGCAGCACTCCTCTCTGTGATTTAAAATTTAAATCCAACATCACATTACAGTTCATTCATCCAATGCTCACACCTTGATAATTTTCTGTAGATTTCCCTTTAATACAAAAGTCCTCGTGGATTTTCTTTCTGACATCAGCTGGACAAGCTGCCCCCGGGTTATGAATAAATAACCTCTCGTGTTAGCCGACAGGTTTCATTCGGCATCATGTTCCTGTTGACCTGCTCAATTGAAATCCAATATTCTCCTTTGAGACTTGAGAGTTTTGGGTTTTGTAACTGAAAGGTGCCGCGGGTCGGGAAGCATCAGAGCTGATTGCTGCTGATATTTGGCAGTAAATGTCAAACCTCAGTCCGAAACGAGGGCGTTATCTTTTTCCCGTTTCTGACTGAACATCAAAAACATGTGAAATCCTGTTTTGTCAGGCACAAAAACCTGTGCAAGATAAGTTTCATTCTTATCTTTTGCTTGGTGGAATTCGTTTTATTTTTGTGTCTCTTCTACAGCAGACAAAGTCTTTTCTCACAGAACTGAATGTAACGCGCCTTCAATACGTTCATACCTGGGGTTTCAACGTGTCTTGCTCTTTCTTCACAGAAAGATTTGATTGTAAAGGTGTAGAGACATTTCTGCCGCAGAAAACTTATGAAAAATCACACTCTGAACACAGTTATTTCTCATCTGTCTGCAGACGTTAATTAAAATAAGCCAAGTTTTTGTCTATTCGTCATTACAATTTAAATGAGCCTCATCAACCGAGATGTATTGGAAAGTGAAAGTGAAGTAAACAGAAGATATGATGAGTATGCTAATAAAAGCTCGTCTTCCCTGCTGTAATGCTGTGATCCTGTGTTCTGGAACAAGTCAGTCAGAGGAATCAGGTGGGCAGAACAGAAGCCGTTTGTGAGATTTTTGGGGCGTAATTAATTTTTAACTACACACCGCCGACAACAGAGAACATCTGCTGCCGCTCGCACGGTGCGTCCTGCCTCGAAGCCCCAATTACCTTGCAAAGACGAGTCGATCCGTGCCTCCTCGCACCCGTTAAAAGTAGGACTCCAAGAAGCACCTGCACAGGTGATCTCACCTCCGTTCACAACTTCTCCCCCCTGCGAAACGTCTCTTCCTCCCACCTGCCAGTGCAGCGCCCGTGTCGCTCCTGCACTGGTCTCAAGGTTCCCTTTCCCCCTCCCATCTCTCGGGTAAAACGACTGAAATCGATATCGGCGGGATAATCCACCTCGGGGCGGGCTCCTCGGAGATCTGGGACGCCGCGCTCCTCCAAGCTCCTCCGTCTAATCCGCTCCGTTCAGGCTCCCCTGGCCCACAGTGGAAGCGGCTTGTTTGTTTTCGGAGCTCATGCTTTGTCCACGGGGGCCGCTGGGACGTATCACCGCGCAGCGCCCCGCGCTTAGCCTCGGCGCCGGGCTCACCTCGCGTTAGCGATGTCTTCCCCCCCCCCTCACGTCTTTGCATTTGCATCTACGTGATGAGCCTCAGAAGAGGAGGAAGGAACCTCCGAACGGCGCCATTGCAGAGGCCGGGGTAAACGAGGCCTTGAGCTGTTTCGGGTTCTTACAAGCGCTCGTGGGGACATCTAGTGTCGGCCGACGAAAGGGGGGGAAAAAAAGGAAAGGCTTTGCTTATTTCCCCTCGCAGGATGATCACGCACTCTTCTTTCAAAACCCACAGCTAACATGCTAACGTAGTATGTGCAAAGTCCGCAACTAAAAGGCACCGCATGCTTAGGAAGAGGAAGGTCTGTCCGGTCTGGTCAGCTCAAGTTGATTCACACGTTACAGAAGGACCAGATATGGATGTGGCCACTGGATACGTGAGTATGAAGATGAATCCTCTGCTCTCTTAAATCGAGGGTTGTGGTGCTGTTGAAGAGTAATGCATTAAACGGAGAGAACACATTGTGTGATTCATCATGGCCCCCTGACACGGATCGATTGCACTAAATAATAGAACCATCTCTCAGTAGAAAGCAGTACGCGGCAGCCCCCGAAAAACCACCGCGCTGTAACGCAATAAAATGAACATTACGCCCTCCACCAATGGAGGCTTCGCTGCAGAACTGTATTAGTCTTAGCTTTGGTGCTAATAGAAAGGTAACGGGGTGTGTACCTCAGCCGGCTCCCTCTCTTATCTCGCGCCCCGTTATCACTCGCTCCCCCCCCCCCCCCCCGCTGCCCACTGCTCTGATAAGCTCTCATTAGAGGAACCGCCTCATGCCGCTCATCCACCAGACACAACATCTACGAGTGAGCACGTTCACACCAAGCCCAAACTCTCCAAGCGCCCATTTCGGAAGCTGCTACTATGAAATGAAAAATTCAAATGGAGACAAAGTGGTGCTTGAAACGGTTAGGGGTGGGGAGGGGGGGGGGGCAGGATTCATGTCTCAAAAGCATCACGGGGAGCGAGTGAAGTTGTAGTACGTCTTTTGGCAAGATTGAAGGGAATCAGTCCAAACAATTTGGCTGGATGGCGCTGGCTGTCACAGCTGGAGACCAAAACAACGGCTTTGGTGGTACCGACGGAAACCCAGAGCTTTAACAACAGCTACAGGAAATGAATGCTGCCAATTGAAGATCAAAAAGGGAGAAAGAAATCCATGTTTGACAAACACGTCGTACCCACATTTAAACGTAGTTCCGCGGGTATCTTCCAGCAGAATGTGGCTCCATCAGGGCCCGAAAACGTCCAGAAAAAAAGAGGACAGACTTGAGTACACCGAAGGATTTTCTGTTTATCTTCATGACGGAGAGGAAACACAGATAAACCCTTCTTCTTCTTCTTCTTCTTGTTTTTTGGCAGGTTACCACCACCTACTACAAAGTGTGTAACAGGATTTATGGAAAGGCTAGACAGTTACAGCACAGGTAAACCCACAGCAAGTGAGCCACTGTCCTTGGATAATTGTTTGGACTTTAAATTCATTGGATGAAGAATTCAAAAGTGGGAGTCGCCAACGTTGGTGTCCAAGAACCACAAAAGAGCCCCTCTAAGAGAGAGGGACTTTTTTAGGAGTTTCGTACTCGTGACACAGCTAAGCCCTAAGCAAAGATTTGAACACGCAGTGCAATTAGTTTGCATTTCTTCTGTGTGGCTTGGAAAGACGTCTCGGTCCTATTGACCCTGTTGGGGGTGAAAGAGGACGTTGCGGCTATTTGTGTTTTCCATTTCGTCTTCGTCCCCTTTGAACTGCTGATATGTTGGTTAAGGTAAATCCCTCAGTTTTTTTTCATTGTAAAGTACCTTGTGTTGTTTCAATAAACTCAATGATTATTACAGGCTATTGGAAGAGTATGAGACCTGTACTATGACCTTTCATGCTCACCAGATCTAAATAAATGTCTGTTCTTTTCTCCATAACCATCAAATATCTTCTCGATAGGCGTCGTTCTTCCCTCTAGTAGTTTCACTGACTTGTAGAAAATATGTAAAACAGCGTTCAAAATTGTTCTGGTGGACATCAATCATCTTGTCTTGATTTAGATACTCTAAATGTTATCTTTACCGAAGCTTTAAGGTCCGATGTTTAAAACCACCTCACTCTATGACCGTTTTCGCCTTGTGCGATAACACGGAAAACACTTTCTTCAAAACTGATCCATCACACTTTAGCAGATTATCAGCGAGCGATGATGAACCGACTTGAAGATGAATGACTTCTGCGCGTTGATGAAGTGCAGTCGTGCATTTTAGTCCTGCGTGCTGAACACAGAATCTATTTCATTGAATAGGGAGAAGGCTGTGCACGCTCCCCCTTTCTTTAGTTCTTTTGGGAAATCATGTTTTCTCCAGCTGGTGCAATGTGCCTTGCAGAAGTTTCTTTCTATTGTATTCCCGCTATTGAATCTTCTTTCACCACATGAAGAGCAAGTACACCGTGTCCGACATCTGAGTAGGTTTGTCTTCGTCCTAGCAGCAGGTACAACCTCTATCTTTAAATGGATTTGCATTACATCTGTTAAATATTTAACCTACAGTGGCACCATAGGCAAGTTATCAAGCTACATGTTTTTATTATAAAAGTTTATTATAAGAAAACCGTTTGAAATTCAAATTTTAGACGCCCCCACGGTCCTTGTATGGCGTAATCAGCAAGTAATTATGCGTATAAATGTATGAGTAATGAATTTATTCATATAAATACACTAATGTATGTACATTATAAATCCCCTCTCAAGACAACAGCTCAAACATGAGGTGAAAACCTTCATGGAACTCGACAACACTCGAAATACACAAATAAAGTACCTCACAACCAAGATGAATGCCCTGTAATCAGCATTACACAACCAAATAAACATTAAGGCTGAGTAATGACAAACAGTGTGAGGGTAAAGGAACGTGAGGAAGGTTAAAACGAGCCTAATAATGTTAGTAAATGACATGACATTTGGAAAGTCAATGTCTAAAATGAGTGTGAAGACATTGCAAGGCCCCGCTGACCCCTACGGAGCTTTAAAGCATTGTTTTTTTTCTAGTTTGCAAACCAACAGCACGCTGCCAATCCAGCATGAAAACAAAACAATACAGAATGGACAGCATGACAAAAATAGAAAGATGAAATTCAACCATCCAATCCCATCCATGGGAAGAGGTTTCCATGGTGACCAACTCCGGGGGCCCCAGGTACCCGTTTTTAACCCCGGGGGCCCTGGTCCTGCTCGCCGACCAGCAACCGCTCCGTCACGTCGGCCCGTCTGTGAGCGGCCGTCTCCGCCCGAACCGCCGCACTCATTATTGTGTACGCTGAGCAGCTGACGGGTTCTCCGCCCGGCAACGGTTGCCGCGCTGTGCCCTCCTCCTTTCAGTGTTTGTGGACTGTGCGAAAAACCTGCAGGATGTCTGTCCCCGTCGGTCTGAGGCAGACAGCAGGGCGTGAATACTGTCAGAGAAAAGCCAGCTCTGACTCCCACCTCTCAAACATCTCCTCAGCTCACACTCACGAGAAGTGTGTGTTTCATATGGCATAATTCTTTTATTTACAGCTGTAGAAAAAAAATGTGGAAATGTGTGAGCGTGTGGATGTCAAACTAGACAAACCAAGCAGTTGTTTCCCTTCGCAGGAGTGTGTGTGTGTGTCACATCCAGGTGAGTGTGACAGATCGGGGGCTTCACTACAGTGTCGGGGCAGCCAAAGGCCTCCGTCTTGCTGCATTATTCATGAGGGTCTGGGACGTCTCGTTGGCACGCCGCGTCGGCAGACAGCATGTGTGGGACAGCGGCAGAAATAATATGAAAGCAGCAGCGCAGTGTCATCGGCAGCACGGTGTTGTAGCAACACCTGGTGCTCACTGTGTGAATACTAAAAGGATCCGCAGAAACATCTCAAGTGGGTTCGTCGGGTCTCCGCTGAACGGAGGTTTCCTTCTCAAAGAAAAATATGGACTTAAATATGTGTCTTTTCACGGCGACAATTACAAAGAAACTACAGGCCGGATTTTCATGAGAGGATGTACCATGGGGGGCCATGGATGAACCTTTTAACTTGGAGCATGAGGAGAATCACAAGGAGGATGCACATATCATTTGTTCAGTCCGATTATTTATTTCATTAACATTGGAGCAGAGGACACAGCACTGTTCTGAGCTGCCCAAGTGACCTTACAGCTTTCATTGTAAGTCCCACAGTTCTACATTATTCAAACCTATAATGTAAAATAATCTGTTATTTATGTTCTGTTATGCAAGTTATTTCCGAAAAGAGTTGCAGAGGAAAATGTTTTTGCTTCTTGGCATCCTTACGTTTGCAAGGCCTGGCAGGTACTATCAAGACCGTACATTGGTGGTCACGTACCATGCTGTGAATGGATCGGGTCCAGTCTACATCCGGGACATGGTGAAACCCTACATCCCAACCCGCACACTCCGCTCTGCATCTGCCAAGCGGCTTGTTCCCCCCTTACTGAGAGAAAAGCACTCGACGAGATCGCGACTCTTCGCTGTCCTGGCTCCCAGATGGTGGAATGAGCTCTCTGATGACATCAGGACTGCAGAGAGCCTCTACATTTTCCGCCAAAAACTCAAGACACACCTCTTTACTCTACCTTGACTAAAACACTAACAGACTATAGCACTAACAAATTGTAGCACTTCAATTGTACTTATAATGGCCACATGGGGCAGCAAAACCCACAACAGTCACCCACATAACAGTGTACTTTGTCTCAGTAATACATTTAACTTTTATTTTGGCTCCTCTCTTTTAAAAGGATTCCTGCACATGAGAATGTCTTGAAATTTGAGAAATATTCCCCCACACGATTCTCTAGACACTTACTCACACAACATGTTGTCTTCCCTAATGGTGCTGTGATTGCTGATGCTGGTCATCTGTAGATGCCCGTGAAGCCCACATACTTTAACCAACAGCCCGCAGCACACGAACCACCGCGCGGTTCCCCCCGTACCGATTATGTTTGTCATTTTTCCGCTCGTCTTTGAACGCGGCACCAGCTCCGCCAACCTGTTGCGCAACCAGAGCGTAGACGCCTCCCTCGTCCCTCCCCCTCCTCCCTCCCCCCGTCCCTCTGAGCTCAGCCTCGGCTCTCCCTCACACCGCTGCTCGCCTCTCGTCGCCGCGTACACATGGCTGCTCACCGGGTGATCGTCTACGGAGGAAGGGGAGCTCTGGGCTCGAAGTGTGTCCAGCACTTTAAATCCAAAGGATGGGTGAGTGGCACACACACACACACACGCGATGCTAACGCTAGCCGGATGCTAACACCACCGACGCGACCAGCTGACAGCGTTTGTCCATATTTATTTTCTGTTGTTGCCAGTGGGTCGCGTGCATCGACATGGCCGCGAACGAGGAGGCGAACGAGAACGTGATCGTGAAGTCGAGCGGAGATTTCAGCGAGCAGGCCGGACAGGTGAGCCGCGCACGCGACCGCAGCGACAGGTATCGTTTAAAGGGCTTTTCTTTCGGAAGGTTTTTCCGTCTCCTCGACGTCACGCCGGAGAGCCGGAGAGCCCTCGGTGAGTATCGTCGGACGAAGGCACGCTTTTGGTTGTGGATCCGGGATCAGTACATCTGATCTGTTGTCAGTTGTTGTTAATTGCTCAGGTTTTGCCGAGCCGTATGCTAATGCGGCGTTCAAGTCACCTCTGAAAAGATGGGAGAAAAGTTAATAGTTGTTTTTTGTCTTTTATCAGAGAACCTCAACAGGTCACATTAAGCCACGGCAGTTTTTTATTGCCAAGCTATACGGTTATTGTATTTAGGTTAGTATATCAACATATTTGTTTTACTTAAAGTTCTGTAGAATTCCCTGTGTATATGCAGATATCCCTTTTATAATGGGGCATCTTTGCGTGTAAACTCCCTCTAATCATCACACATTCATCATCTGCCGAGAATGTGTTTTTTTCTTCCTAAGAATGTGTGTGTAAATGTTTCCAGCACGGCCGTCTCTCCCGTGAAAAGGAGTGAGTAGTTCTCTCTTGTTCTGGTGCAGGTGACGGCAGATGTGGCCAAGTTGCTAGGGGAACAGAAAGTGGATGCCATCTTGTGCGTGGCGGGAGGATGGGCGGGAGGAAGCTGTAGTTCCAAAGGTCAGAGTGCGAACCTTTTTGTTTGCTGTAACATGAATCAGCTGTGTGTTACTTCCAGCCAATCAAGCAAAAAAGAAACCACAGCATTAAAATTAAGCTTTTTTTAAAAAAAAATCTCTCTCTGGCGTTTCAGATTTATACAAAAATGCAGATCTGATGTGGAAACAGAGTGTGTGGACGTCCACTATCTCCAGCCACCTCGCCACCCTGCACCTGAAACCAGGCGGACTGTTGACTTTGTCCGGGGCCAAAGCTGCCCTGTCGGGCACCGGAGGTAGGGAAAACAAACGCGCACACACACAAACGCACACACACACACTGGTGTTTACCGTCCTCGTGGCGATGACCTGGTCGGGCCGCGAGTCACGTCGGGCTCGCAGGCGGCGCTTTGATACCTCGGAGACTGCGATGCGCGCATGGCTTCGGTGCCCGACCTGTCGATTCGAATCACGGCGGTGATGGAAAGCACCGCGGGGCTTTGACCGGGGCAATTGACCTCCCGATCACGGACTGCGGGGGAGGAGGGGGGGGGGGGGTGGGGTGAGTCTTACACGGCTCACAGCGGTAAGAGGAAAAGAGGTCAATAAAATGGATCAGAGGATTAGAACAAGAGTAAATAAGGTAGAATAGACGAGCAGAAGTTGGTCCGCGTGCAGCACTCTACTTTGTTCGTGTCCTTGAGAGTTTGAATAACAAAGATGTGACCGAGACGTCAGACGGACGGAAACAAAGTAAAAACAGCAGATTGAATGATAATAAAGATCTTTAGTTGCAGCCTCAGTGGAAAACAACGATGTAATTAAACTCATCTTTTATGTAAGAAAAAATATGTACAGTAGCCAACGCAAGCTACAAATCATTTCTTGATCGGCTGGATTTAAAAAAAAAAAAAGTTAAATTCTTTTGGGACATCAGGCCCCGTGGTAAAAGAGGCGGGGCTTGGCCTCTCCATCGTAAACCATAGTCGGTGACATGTGACGTCTAAGCTGACCGCGTGATGGGCCGAGATCCTCCTCCAGGGCCTCACAAACCCTCGGGTCAGCACAAAGCTCATTGGCTGCTGGCTTATGAGGAGGATGACTCGGCACTTTTGGCTGCTCCACACACACACACACACACATTCCCATTCCAGCTGGACGGTGCGTGTTCACTGCACAGACGCAGTTCGGGGGGCTTCCTGATCAATAGTCTCCTTTTGACTGAGGTTGTGTTTGTCATTAAACAAAG
The DNA here is from genome assembly GCF_949316345.1 of Pungitius pungitius. Lineage (NCBI taxonomy): Eukaryota > Metazoa > Chordata > Actinopteri > Perciformes > Gasterosteidae > Pungitius > Pungitius pungitius. Next base: position 15,578,243 of record NC_084901.1, read on the forward strand.
AGTTAAAGTGAGGACCTGTGCTCATCTTGGATGGCTGTTTCATGAATGAATATCTCAGACGGGTGGGATAACCGGCCGAGTAAAGGGGCGACAATGAAAGATCTTTATTTAATCCTAAAGCCAGACTGAGCGGAGCCTTTTTTCTGCTCTACATGTGAATTTCTTTTTTCTTTCTTTTTTTTTTTTTAACATAATCACATAATCACAATGTGATTATCCATCTGAATTGCGTCCATGTGAGAACAAGCCTCCCCTGTAAAGACTGCGTGGATGGCTGAGCATCTGCTCATCCACATGTGGACTTCTCCGTCTCGCTCCTCCTCGTTCAGATTCTCTCTCTCTCTCTCCTGGTAAAAGCCGCGTCGCCTCCCCCCCGTTCTCATTGGTCATGAGATTGGCTTTAGTCAGGGAGGGGAGGGGGGGGGGGGGCAAATGCTTGGCATTCTTCAGAAAGCTTGTTAGATTTTTGATGGGGTCTACTAACTACTCTCCAGATGCTGAACCTGCGAAACATTCCTCCACTTTTTTTCCCATTCGGTTTCAAAATTCAACTGGAGGGGAAGACTTTTGAAACCACACAAACGCGTTTAGGCTACGACTTTCCACGTGGTCTACTAAACCCCCCCCCCCTCCCCTCCCGCCCCCTGCAGGCATGGCCGGCTACGGCATGGCCAAAGCCGCCGTCCACCAGCTGTGTCAGAGTCTGGCAGAAAAGAACAGCGGGATGCCGCCGGGAGCCGCCGCCGTGGCCATACTGCCGTGAGTACTGTGCAACGCCGCCTTTCATCCATCACCGATGCACAGATCACGCGGGCCGCCTCGGTGCTGCTCCACCTCGCTCGGAGACGGATGTGGCGTCGCGTGGTTGTTGCACCAGCATCCAGCTGACTGACGCACACAGGGGGCGTTTGCGTCATTGCATCGTCGCCTCTTTATTGAATCAAACCAATCAAAAATTTGTAATTCTTTTTTTTTTTTTTTTGCACCGTCATGGTGAGAAGCGAGAATCGTGTTTTCTCTCTCGGTGTGTAGCTGCTCTCCGGCGCGCTGTAACATCTGTCCGGCATTAGCGCCGTGACTTGCATTCCTGTTAGAGACAACCCCCCCCCCCCCCTTACCCCTCCCCCCCACTCCTGCTGCACCGTCGTGTACCAGCACTTTAGTGCATGACAGACATTACACAGTGTTCCAATGCGTAAATCTATTACTTTATATATTGTGAAAAAGGACTACGTGATATTTGATGTCACAAATCTGATAATAAAACACAAACACGAGGCAAATTGGAGCTCTGTTTCTGTCCCCCCCCCCCCCCCCCCCCCTCTCTCTCTCTCATTCTCTCTGCCCCTCACCCCCTGATTGCCATCTGGCTTAATTTGACAGGGTTACCTTGGATACCCCGATGAACAGGAAGTTCATGCCCGACGCAGACTTCGGTTCCTGGACTCCGCTGCAGTACGTCGCAGAGTGAGTGCTGCGTCTCGTCGTTGTTGTTATTATTATTTACAGGCTGTTCAACGTGACTGATGGCGTTTATTTCCTGCTTGCTCACCGCGTCCGGTCTGCAAAGTGTTCTATTAGTGGCATTTATTCTCCTGCTTGTGCAATCCTCACACTGTGCATCAAAGATGTAACACTCGTAGCGTAAATAAACATGTTGGTAATGCTTGTACTTTTTGGGGTTGTTTTGTTTCCAGAATGTTCTTCAACTGGACCTCAGGAATGAACCGGCCGGCTTCAGGAAGCTTAATGCAGCTGATGACCTCCGGAGGGGAAACCCAGGCTGTGGCAGCGCAGTAGAGGACGGGGAGCAGCTGGTGGGGGGGGGGGAGATAACACGGGATGGAGAAGCTGGCAGAGTAAGGAGGATATGAGGGAGAGGGGTTCAGGGGGAGTAGGAAGAAGAGCGATGGTAACGGAGGGAGGGGATGAAATAAGGAGGTAGAAAGGAGCTTTCATTTAGGGAGGGGGAGGGGCTTCAGTTGCGAATGAAGCCTCAGAGCTCCATCAAGCTGCGAGTCCTGTCCCGTGCTTTGTATCCAGTGATGTGATTTTTTCACTCTGAGTGTGAGGACTCGTTCAAGGTGTTCAAAGGTTCATGTAGGGTCCAGCGAGTGACGCCTCCACGAGCCGTGAGAGAAAACGGGACATCGGCAACATCACACCTACGTCGGCTTCTGTCATTTCCTTTACCTGCTCATTACCTGTTTGTGAGATCGCCCCCCCCCCCAACCCCCAATGAGATCTGTAGACTGTGTTTTTCTTTTTTTTAAGTCCTTCCTCCACTGCGGGGAACCTCAAAGTCAATGAAAGCCGCCTCTGGGGGGGGGAGGCGAAGTGGCCTTATTGTCTGTCGGCGCTGCTCCGTTCCTCACGTGGCTTTTCTAAGTCCTGTATTGTAACTTTGTGAAATTCCCAATAAAATCTGTCAACAACAAAAAAACGGGCAGTTGAAGAAAATAAAACAATAAAACCTCATTACAAGATGTATTTGCCGTTCTTGAAGTGATGAAGACTGTTACTGAATGCGTCACTAGGTGGGACTATTGTGTCAATCAGGATCAGAACATGTGAATTCAACTCTAAACAGATTTAAAGAAGACTTGATAAGCACTGTATCACAACAATACTTGTGGGTTTGGGTGGAATTAGAAAGACATAAATAAATAAGACATAAGCTATTCCTCTAAGTAAAAAGGCTGTTGGTATTTTTTTTTTTAATCACAGTCAAAGATCCATCATTTTAAATTCCTTTTTTGGCACATCTATCCTAAAACCCCTTTAAGTGGCAGTTTTTAGTAAATGTTAATAGTTTTCATACAAAGGTGGAGCTCTGGCACGAGAAATAAGCTTTTAGCTTTATTCTTAAATGATCTATGTTGCAAAATCTACCAGTCTGACACGCAACTGTGTGTTACATCAACGGCCACTAGATGGAGCTCTCGTCTTAAAGGGAAGTCTGTGTCCGCAGTAAGGAAATAAAAACTTAAATAAGGTCCCTTTACAGTGAACACTAAACTCGATTTAATTAAAAATTGGATTATGACGGGACTCTATACAGATTATTTTAAACAAACCCACACACTCATGAAGTCCTTTAGTCGTAAAGTCGACAGTTCCAGGTGACTTGGTGTTGACAAGCACCGTGGTGGGGGGGGTGATTTAAGATGTTTTTTTCATCACTACGTAACGTAAACATAATGTGCTGAATCCTTGGTGGGAAATATTGAAATAAGCAGTTGAGAGTCGTAAGGAAGCGGTGATTGTCCCTTGTCCGTATTATCTTGCTGACCTTTATTTGCATGCCGTCCCTTTATTAATTGACAAAAACGCTGATGAAGCCGTAAAATAGCCAAACGTGCTGTTTTTAATCCATCATTTTAAAGATAAATTTGACCACATTGAATCCAGCATTAGCATAAATCCCATGGGTTTACACGATTGTGTCATAACACCGGTGTATTGTTTCTTTTTGTACATCTGAAGAGTTGACAGAGAGATCTAAATATTTGTTTCGAGGGACCAAGATGTGACATGAATATGATATGTAGCATGTCTGTGCTTTGGTGACATTGACTGAGCCCTCCAGTCCTCACATGGGACTCACATGGGACCCCTGGAGGGGAATTTACTGATTAAAGCAACCCCCCCCCCCTGGATGTGTGCACGCGGCAGCACGCTTGTGTCCTGGTGGGAAGACGTTGTGCATGTGTGCAATGCTGTGAGTTTTTTCTTGGCCTTTTCTTACTTTACTACTTTAGATCTGGTACCTTTCTCTTTTCCCCGTGTGCTACATGTGCAGCCAGAGGTTTGCACACTGTGTTCTGAGTGCGTACCTGGTGTGCCCCCCCCCCCCCCCCCCCCCCTTTGTGTCTGTGTGCGTCTGAGATGGCGGGCCGCCATGTGGAAGCCATTGGGACCTGGAGCCGGGGTGAGCGTGGAAGGTGAGTCCAGATGGTAGTGGTTAGCCCTTGGCTGCTCTGGGTAACCCGACCTGCGGGAGGGGGGGTGGGGGTGGGGGGACCCCCTGCCTCCCGAGGACCCGGGCCCCGCCACATGTGTTGCGTGAGAGTAGGTCTCCTCCCAAAACCCGGAGACCGCCCCTCGGCCCCCTGGCTGACCCGCTCTCATAGCCGAGGATCTAAAACAACAAAGTGGGACGGTGGATGGAGGCTCAGACAGCGGGACACAGAGGATCCTGAGGGCCGATGGAGGTGTTATCAGGATACTTCTACCTTCAACTCAATGCTGCCCATAGCAGAGGGGTGTAGATTTACTACAGAAGTGGATCAGTTTGACATCAGTGCTTCCATTTCATGTTCACTTTGTACTTCTTATCCATTATGTCTCTGAGGAAAATATTGTCTACTGACTAAAGCCAGGCATTCTTTACTTATGATTATTCAACAGTAGTGGGCTGACACATCATTGGCTTTAAGTGACACTTTACATAATACAGCAGTAACAATAATGCAATGATAAGACAACAACACAATCGTTGTTTGCCTGCCTACTCTTACTTTTGATGCTTTTCACTAATGTGTGTGCTGACACTAATGTGTGTGCTGACACTGTTACTTAAAAGACATGTAAGAAAAACTTTTCTGGAATTCTATGTATCTGATCTTCCCAGAAGTGTAACTCCCTTTTTAGGAAATACATTCAAAGCCTTGACCTCATTGAACTTTTCAGAACTGGTAAACTGGTTACTTTTGGGTTAAAACAGCCGCCTGGTGTCTATTCCATCATTCAGCACTATGAAGATACTATGAGGTCATCCTTTATTACTCCGACAGCCGATACATTTGCAGAATTACAGCAGCAAAGTGGACAGTGCAACAACAAGATACATTAGTAAAAAAAGAAAAAAGGGTAATAAATGAGCAATCAAACAGTAAAAAGTAAAAGTGTGCATATAATACAATCTGACTGAATGGTTGGGTTCAAGTTATTTCACATAAAAAGAAAAATGCCGTGTTGATAACATTTATGCGAAGTAACAATAAGCAGAACACACAAGTGGAGGTTACTTTAAAAGCCATAACTTGTACTGAAATGTTTCCATAGAACGCAGAGCACCAATATAGGTGGAAAGTTGTATTATTATTATTTATTATATTCCTAAACTGTATTTTCTCTTTTAACCATTAATCTCTCTCCATTAAGGCACAAAGCAATGTGAGTTCAACCCGAGTCCTCAAACGATAAGCTGCACAGCCCCTAATGAGGACTAATATGGTGCCTTCTCCTCTAAGGTCCGTGCAGTACTCCACGTGGTCTCTGGATGGCACTAAGCCATAAGTCTTCCTCAGTGCTAAAGCACCATAATTAAAAACTGAGGGATATGTTTTCGATTTAATTAAAGCAGCGCCTCGCAACGTTGACGTGGATGGAGAATGAGGTTCTTCTTGAGAAGACAACGGAAGGTCCACCGCCGCGTCCCGGGGACGTTCCTCTGAATCCACCTCAAGGAACATATGGTGGCTCCTTTCCTGATATTCCTCTAATGCATCAATTAGAATGAAAGCCCAAACAAAGTTTGACAAGCACTGTTTGCTGAAACACAGAATTGAATCACACGCACACACAGGCGGGAACACATGGAGCGTTTGGAGGTGTGATCACACCAAAGGTCACGTGGGAGCGGGCTTCTTTTCAGACCCGTCAGCGACGCACGTGCTTGGTTTCTGCGGGTTTTGCTGTCTGAGTACGCGGCATAGTGCACCACTTTAGGTCGCCTCGCGCCGCGATTTACCGTCCAACCAGAGGGACGCGCTGCACAGGACACCGCGGTACCTATCAGTACAGTGCATGAGCTCATAGTGTATGTTACACCTAGCTGCATCTTCATAAAAGCTTGTTTTTTTACCCTCCTATCATTGAGCAGTACGGCAAAATGTCTCAAATATATGGATCCTGCAAAAAAACAAATCCTAAGAACTGTGTTTCTGAATTATAAGTAAATGACTCATGTGAGTGCACGCACACACACACACACACACACACACACACACACACACACACACACACACATATACTTATATTTCTCCTTCGTAGGGCCCAAACTTATTTTACCCAAATATGGGATCCACCATTTCTAGTGATGCCACACCTCTGGAAAAAATCAGGTCAGATGAAAAACAAATATATTACAATTCAGAATGTATTTTCTCTTGCCTGTTTTGTGGTCAATATTTGGTGTTCATTATTTATGTCAAAGAAACACTGTGGGTCTGAAGTAAGTCCATTCTCGGTTGGATCAAGCTGCTGAAATTCGCTGGATTCGCTGTTCTTCTTTGTTTTGATATCATCACAAAGTTATTTTCTTCAACTATTTTCCTTGGAGTGTCTGAAGCCAACTTTGGTGCGTCAGATACATCTGATGCAGCACGTTCTGTCCTCAGTTGATTTAAACATCGACGATTCGGGATCTGAAATGTACCGATGCTTTTAGTTAAAAATGTTAATTATTTTTTGAATGCCTCTCGCCAAAGTGGACTTGGCAATGGCAACGAAAGGCAGGCAGCCATTAAAGGTAATAGTCTTGTCATTAGGCCTGAGGGGGGGGAGGGGGGGAGGCAGGAGAGGGCGGGGCGGGAGATGATGTGCTGCTACGTGGTACACGTCAGTAATGTTTAGGGACGTCCTCACTGAAACAGCGTTTTGATGTCTGCAACGTTTCCCCTGAGATGCTGGTGTCAACATGCGCCTCTACATCCCTCATCACACACACACACACTCACACCATCAATGACCTGATATAAACAATAAACTCCTTACTACACAGATTTGGGGTTCATAAAAAAGTTATTTATGCAGTGAGTGGGCATGTTTTCTACCTTGTAATCAAAAAATACATCCATGGCAACTAGAAAATAAGCAATTTTTGCCCCATCAGAGATTCTGAAAATAGTGTCATATGCCTTATATGCAAAGGAAAATCAACATATTAAGTAGTTAAACTTCCCTGTGACCATAGACGTCTTACATGTGTTAAAGCTCACAGGTTTTTACAGCAATAGTTCACACGAGGCCTCATTCTCAGCAACATTTAAATGGCGCCGCTATATGAAGCAGATCCAAACTACATATTGCAATATAGTCATTAAAATCCAGTCGAAACAGCTGCCGCTTTCGCTACTCCCATCGCTGCTGTTACTTCTGATGTGTTACTGGCTCCACCGCTAGCTGCTAAGAGGCTCCTCATCCATTCAAACCACATTGACAAAAGTATACTCATGTTTCCCTCTTAGCCAAAGTCTTATGTGGGCGGACATCGAAGGCTAAGGCCAGTCAAATCCAGGTCAGTGGAGTGTGTGTGTGTGTGTTGAGTGTGTCTGTGTGCGTTGTCTTATTCACTGGACCAACGATGTGACCGCATTGAGGGTTTTCCATATAAGCAACAGGATCTGACCAAGTTAAGCCTCTCGGGAGTCGCGCGGTCGTCTCTCTTTGGGCAGATTAAGCTCATACACACACACACGCACGCACACACGCAAACACACACACTCACACATCTGTCCACATGTCTGTCCCCATTGTCTCTGTTTCTGCCTCTGTGGACCTCCAAAGGATGGTGAGGCATGTAGAGGTGGAGAGGTTCTGGTATTTTTTGGGTTGTTCACCCCCCTCCCTCCCAACCTCTAAAACATCTGTTTCTCATTTACATACTGGGGCTAAGTTCAGTAAAATGCAAGCTTGTGAGTGTGTGTGTGGGGGGGGGGGGGGGGGGACAGGATGCATTTTAAATCCCCAAAATGTTTCCAATATGTGATCTCCAACGTGGACGAACACTCTTCCTAAATTATTAAAGAGCACAGATTTGCCACCAGTGGCTTCTAGGAGATGAAACCCCAGAGTCCCATAATAAATATCCTCTATACTCAAATGTAAGATATATCATGCTCATGATTTCAATCAAAAGAAGTCAAAACGATCCATTAGAAAAGGAAGGGTGAAGATTTTCTATTAGTCTCAAGTACATTTACTTTGATGGAAGAAGTAACAATGCGCTTAACTGTAGTTTAGTAACTGCATTAACTTGGATACATTCCACAAGTTGAGTAACAATTTCTACTTTCTTCGAAGTAACAACCTCAATTGTTATTTTATCACATGTGGGAGAACAAAGTGACATCCTAAATATCAGAAAAAGTGACTCCATTTTTTCATTGCATACACACTGTCTTTTAAAAATATACCACTCAGTTCTCCACCTTGATTTTAATATCTATGCACTTTTCTTTACTTTGTATAAGTGGAGCTGTGTGACTTGACGCAAGCCTGATGCAATGCACCTTTTTCACAGCAGACATTTTTATTTGAGGTGGTGGAGGCTCAGTTCCATTAAGTGCTGAGCCTGCAAGCACCTCACCCTCCTCGAAGTGGTCATTAGCTCCTTCAACAAGTGTGACATTTAATGTTTGTTAAAACATCTGTGATTTTCTTACTACAACAAATCAAAATGTTGCTTTTGACTGTCACAGAAAATCTGATAGTAATTGCTTTGGTGGAGGAGTGGGGGGGGCTGCAAAAGCTCGTTATAGATGATTATCCAAGACATCTTACGGGAACTGATCATGCAGATTCAGGCGAGGAACCTAATGTTTGAAGGTTTTAGCCACACCGCGTGGTATTTATTGCCTTTGTAACAAAACCGACCACCAAGTCCGCCTGAACTGAACACAGTGGAAACAGGAGCAGGTCTACGTGTCCTGGGAATATTGGATGGATGTTTTTTAAATAAACTATGATTAGTCAGATATGATCATTTACTTTCAGTGTGTTTGCATTCCAACTGCAAAAAAGAGACGGTTTTCTCCAAATAAAATGTCTTCTGGATGTAAGATTTCTCCAAACCTTAAACAACTCTATGCTCCAATTCCTTATTTACCTCTAAAGATGTGGCTACTAAAATCTCACTTTTAGATTTCAAAATATTTTACATAGGTCAAAACCTTTGTTCAGATGTGGACTAGGTTTTACTCAAATACCTAGAATCAAAGTGTGACCAGTTTGAATGTAATTAAAGACCTCTTGAATAAATGAAAGGCAGATCCACTGCAGTATATTTTAGTCATTGCTGGAGTAGCTACTTGCAAATAATTCATTTTTTAAAGACTGTGTGGCCTATTTGACCACACAAAGAAATGTTTCTCTTGTGTTCCTAAATGAGGGATTTCTTTGAGTCGAAGCTTTGAAGGGGCTCTCGTTCTTCATTATTCATGTTAATTAATGCACCAACTAATACATTTTTTGAATATATAAGTGTTCTTGGTCCAGAGTAATGAGATATGCCAATAATAATATGCAAATTGGTGAATTATTGAATAGGCAGGACTGAGGATTTCTTATTAGTTTGCATGTTTATCTCACAAAATCCATAAATATTTCAGAGCTTCTTGTGCCTCATCCAATAGGTAAATCTAATCAAACACTGAAATCAATAATTCAGGTGTGCGCTGCTTGTGTGTGTCTGTGTGTGTAGTACCGTAGATTACAGTCTCCAAACTTTTGTTGACTTGGCACAGATTCCACTGTAATAAACTCACTACTGATGTGAAATCAATACGGTTCATCAACCACTCACGTCTTTGTTTGGATCACTCGCCATCAGCTGAGAATTCTGCAAAACTATTAAAGCAGATAGTAGCGGCAGTAAATGTATATTGTGTGTGATAAATTGCAGCCAATGTGGCAATTCGGTAAAAAAAAAAGCTGTTGTAAATGTGTTTTTTTTCTTTCTTCTTCCTCATGGTCTTCTTCCTCTTCTCCGTTCCCCTGCCTCATTTGCAATGATTGCGTTATCAGGGCAGCCAGGCAAAAGGGTGGAGCAACCATAATTTCAGCGCAGGATTAGGCAGAAATAACGAGGTCACCAAGTTACAGTTGCCATGGCAACGACACATCCAAGAACACAGGATGCCATTGCTTAAAAAAAAAGAAAATACAGAAGAAAAGGGGCCCAAGGATTTTTTTTCCTCTCCCTCCCTCTGCCTGTTTTTTTTAATACCCCTCCCGCTCCATCTTCCTCTCTCTCTCTCTCTCTTTTTCTCTCATCCCCTCCTATTCCCTGCCTCAATTTTTTTTCGAGTAGCAGAGGGGTGCAGTTCACTTGCACTCCTTCTATTTTCCAAAGCCTTTTGTTTCTGAACATATTCAGAATTACAAATTCACTGTTTAGTACATTTACATCTTTGTTGGGAGATCTCTTTTCCTCTAATGTTGACCTGACTGTAACACTTCTTTAAAGCTTATTAGAGGACACCTCTCCTCACCCTCCCTGCCTCCCCCCCCCCCCCCACACACACACAGCTTACCTACCACAGTCTTTAAAAAACAAACCTCTTGAGTACTCCACTTTTTTTTTAGAAGATTTTTGTTTTAGGGGGAAATCTATGTGAGGTGATCGCAGTCAGGGAAAATAAGAAAGCTCCTTTTTGAGGGGAATCAATGCATGTGGTGCCTGGTCTCGGCATTGATTTGGACTGACGTTGCCAGAAGCTTTGGGCTTCCTTTCAAACAGATATCCATTCCCATGTTACACCTGGCTTCCGGTGAGACCGGAGCAAGACCGACGCATGCAAAGTCCAGATGGAGACAGCAGCCAGTCCAGCCCTGTCATTTCCATGCAGTATTGATTGTCTTTGGGATGATGCCAATTCAACAAAGCCTGAAGCCTTCTGGTTTGCAGGGTACTGGGTGAACCATGCAAGGTAAACCCCGGGGATGAGTTAAGCTGTGCACCGTGATGTGTGCGTCCAGATGAACAAGCTGAAGCTTGGTGACGGTGAACCACAGTGGACGTAAGGTACAATTTGACACACCTTTGCTTTAGTGCATCATACTCACCGCCATGTAAAGACTTCATATACTGCACAGGCTGTGCACACAGCATTGAAAGAAGTATTTAAGTCATTGATGTTAGTGAAAGTACCATGAACGTTTATTAGCATTATTATTCATTCAAAAGGTACAAAAACTATTTTCTGCCAAATATTCCAAAAAGTGAAACCCCTTTAAAGACCTTTCAGAAAGGATTACTAGATATTTGTAGCTAGCATTTCAGTGCTATTTGGTAAATGTGAACAGATTCAAAGTGTATGGTGAACGAATAATCAATTTAATTGGGTGACCTTTGGAGACACCTCCAGTATTACCGCTTCTGTATATGAGATTTGGAGCAAATCCATTGCCTCTCAATGGCTCTCAACATGGCGATGGCTGAGGCTTCAGCTTAAAGCTAGCGCTGCTTGCAGCTAACAGCGCTAACAGCGCAACCTACACTTACATGGCTTCGTGAAAGAGAGCACGTCGTCCACAGCGAGCTTTTACAAACTTCCGTTCGGTGTATTTCACCAAAGTTTCTGACTGACTGAGACTAAGGGCACCAGAACAAACACCACCATGCTTTAATTTTTACCATTTCTCCAGCTGGGAATGTTGGTATGGGCCGGGGACCCTCAGTGAAAGGGCCCCAGGCGGAGGTTGCCTCTGGTGAAATTTGCCCTTGGTGTTTTTATCTGAACCAGAATACAATTTACTGATGTCTCTGACCTTGAGTAGCCGTGACTCGGGTGTTTAACCGACAGAAACGTGCCATGGTAGGTGTATTTCTGAGGCCTCTATGAGTTTCGCCCGCTCTGACCAGACACGTTTTCAGAGGGCATTTCTCTATTACTTTAAATGAGCGGAATTAAACATTGTCCTTCGTTCTAAAACATAAACACGACACGAACACACACAGACACAAGCCCGTGGCCAATTCAGAGCCTTTTATATATCGGAGTTCAACTGACCTGCATGTTTTTCAACTGTGGGAGGAATCTAAAGCACCTGGAGGAAACCCACAGACAGTCGGCAATTTAAGAACTGTACACAGAAAAGATATTTATACTCACAATAGAGCAGAAGAAGTGCATCGTGTTTACCTACAGCTCTCGCTAAAATAGGCTTTATAAAGAGAAGCAACAGTAGTGATCTAAACAACACACATGCAAACCGTTTAGCATTTTGCAGGAATCAAAAAATAATTTTTTAGAAATAAAAGGCTCTATATTTTTCATTGACTCATTATCTCGATGAAGGAGATTCCACACTCTTAACTTATTGATTCATCTATATTTCATTACATAGATAATCCCTGAGAAGTCACTCCAGTGCTCCGGTACCAGACCCAAACATCTGCCTCACGGCATCCCATTTAAAAAAAGAAATATTTGGAAGCCAAATCTTCGAAATTAAAAATCTCATCAAATTAAAAAAATATGATCTTGTGCATTCGACTGAGCCCTGAGTCGCTGCTGTCTGGCGAGGTTCACTGGGACCACCGCAGACCACCACAGCTGCTCTCTGCCTCCCATCCGGCTCCTCAGAACACGGCATTATTCAGCGCTGAAGCCATAAACTTTTCCCTCCCCTCTGACTCTTTGTTTTTTCTTCTTCCTCCAGCGGTTTAAAAATTCATCCTCGTAGAGCTAACGGCAGCAGCTTTAAACACATGCATGGGTTTGATTTTGAACTGCAGCGTGGTTTTTCTGTTCTGTGTGACTAGCAGAGGAAGATTCATTGTGTTTGGATTCTGGAAAATTCTCCTCTGCCTCACATCAGGTAGCATAGCGAGATGGGCTGTGTGTGTGTATGTGTTTGTGTTTGTTAGTGTGTTTGTGTGTGTGTGCTCTGTATGCATGTGTATTTGTGTGTAGGTGTGTCCATGAGCGAGCCTGTGTGTGTGTGTGTGTGCAGGCGCTTGTGTGCAAGGCTGCTGCCATGCCTACGAGATGGGGGATGGTAGCAGCACAGCCTGCTATTTTTCTTTCTTTCTTTGCTGAACATCAAGTTTTGTCTCCGTTCAAACCTCCGTCCTACGCAGCAAAACGCTGTTAGTTAAAGACGCGGCTCAAACGTCTATTGATGAACCAGCGCGTTAGGCATGATGTGATTATTGATTAACTCGGTGTGGTGCAGATCCATGCAAATATGATCCATGCCGATGAGGAAAGAGGTTTTGGATAAAATGTTTTTTTTTTTCTTTGGAGGATAGAAAGGTTTTTAAAGATGTTTCTTGTCTAAAAGTAGCGGATGGATAAAGATCTTAATTGACGAATGTGTTGATAAACAGGTGACAGACAGACAGGATGCGTCATGAAATGAGTCAAATATTGGTTACACTAGTTCCTTTTCGGCCAAGATGATTGACACTAATTGCCTGTTTCACCTCTTCCACATCTTGACATGTTCCCACCCCTCTCCCTGTACTTGTATATGTTGTATGTTCTTAGTATGCTGAAAGGCAATACATGGATTTACTCAAACTAGTAAAATGAAGGTAAACAAGTGACTTCACCTATTAGGTTAAATTATTTTGCTTGAAACCTGTTGTTTTTTAGTTTGCGGGTATTGCGGTTTCCTATTTTTTTTGTACAGACGGCTCGGCTGATACCAGATGGTGATTGGTTTTGATGACAGAACAAGCTTTGGATAAAGGAGCAGTGATATAATAGCGAAGATAACAAACTTGTGAACACTCCTGTGCTGCCAATAACAGACAAATGGTATTGTATTTTGACTTGATTCTAACCAGCTGCCGAAATGAAAACATCAAAGCAACAATATTGTCTGTGTTGCCAACCACCTGCAGCCGTTTCTGTGCAATTCCACCCCCATCGGAGGGAAATTCAACCCATTCAGATAGTCACAAACAGACGTTATCGGCGCCTAATCAACTGAATAATTGTGAGTGAACAACGAGCGCGTGTGAGGTGTGTTGTGTGGAAGCGGAACACTTTGAGGCGTCTCCCCATTTGGCTTCTCTGGGGGGGCTGGCTGGTCCCGTCGAAGCCCAAACGGACCCTAAAATCCACAAAAAACGGAGCGACTGGACGCACAGACTCGTTCGTTGGGATTCCGCTGCTTTTTCTAATCAAAAAATGATTTCCTCAATCTCAAAGCTTGCAGGGTTGGATAAATGGGACCCTGCCACGTTGGGGCTCACCTCTGCACGACCTCTCTCCGACTGACCGTTGGCCGGCACCACCACCACCACCAACAGCACCACCAACACCGCCCCCAGCGGCGGCCCCGGGGGGGCATTTCGTTGGCACTTGGCAGTTGGGAGCAGCTTCCTCACTAAGAAAACATATCCAAAACATCTGCAGCAGAGTGAGCAGAGAGAGGAGAGGGGAAGGCGGTTGGTGGTGGAGGGGGGTGGGGGTGTAGGATGGGGAGATGTGGTGGAGTTGGGGAGGGGGGGAGGGGAGGGGGGGGGATGTGGGGGCGGCAGGCAGCAGAAGTCTGCTCTGCAAATCTGACGAGGACTTTTGAAAGGCTGAGTCCCAAAGAGGGGGTTGCCGCCGCCTCGGCTCGCTGCACTACAAACAGAGACAGGCTTCTTCTTCTTCTGCTGCTTCTTCGTCTTTTTCTTCTTCTTCTTCTTCCTCTTCTCCTTCTTTCAGTGAAGGTGCTCCAAGAAGGAGAAGACAAGAATAATTAGATTTATAACCTCCTAATGTTGCAGATGGGAAATATTTACAATGCAAAAAAAAAGGGCAGTCATATATAACATGTTGAGTGTGAGGGTTATTATTTGAAACGCTGCATTTCATTGTGTGTAAATGTGTGTTTGTGTGTCCCTATGCCTTTTTTTTTTTTACTCCACCCTTTCCAATATTTTTTCCACCTCTGTCACGGTGTATTTGGGGGGGTGGAGAATATCATTTAGTTTGAAAAAAAAAATCTCATTTTCAGTCAGGTTGTGTTTACACATTAACCCTCGCATCTCCTCCAGTGTGAATGTTAGTTTTTTCTGGATCCCATTTCCTTGTCAAGTCAAGCGTCGGGGGCGAGAAAAGTAACAAACCGCCGCGTTGGTGATTGAGTCCAAACCGCAGCCGAACCTCGGCCCAAAGCGGCCTTTCGTTCAAAAGGAGCCTGAAAGACGGCGGGACCGAGTCTCTTCTCCGGGAACATTTCCATCCTGCAGCGACGGCTGAGCTTACGTCTGACGTCTCATCCAGGCTCGGCGCACAGGCCGCGACCACAGAAAACAGGATTGGGTTTTATCCCTTGCTTTGCTCAGCTAAATCTCATCAACAAGAGAAAATATATAATCCCAAACACTGAGCTCCTAGTGCGTCTATGTAGAATTTGAAAAAAGCACGGCGGGTACATGTGCAGCCTCGATTCCCTGGTCCTTGTTTTTTTCTTCTTCTTCTTCTCCTGTGTGACCTGTGTTGGAGGTATGAATCATCATGATTCATCAGACATCATTACATCCCAAAACTACGTCTCCAAAGCCCGACGGGTCACATTCAGGGACATTTTTGAATTGAGGAAAATCATGTTATCTACAAAAAATCAAATTAAGGGTAAAAGGTCACTGCGAGAGGACATTTGTTTATTTTTAGCTGCTGTTCCATCATACCTGCAAACTCTTCTCAATGCCACCAACGTGTTTTTAACCGCTCTCTTTGTATACAGCCTGACGCGCGAAATAGTGCAAAGGTGATTCCAGCAATCCTCTCCCCGCGGGTTGCTCTCCAAAGACTTTCACAACGTGGCACGGGGACGCCGATAGATGGAGCTGTGGGTTTTAGGAGCAATGAAAGAGGAAGAGGAGGAGGAGGAAGGGTGTGAGAGACTTTCAGAAGACTTGAAGTTGAGACAGAAGTGTAGACAGAGCCACTGTTTCCACATCTACGGGGGGTGACTCGTTAGCGACTCCGAAACCCACCGACGTCCCCGCGTCCGCGACTGCGTGCGTTTACCTCCGAGTGCAACGCAGGCGTCCACGTGTCCTCCGAGATTGTGTCGCCATGAACTTAATGATGGCTTCTTCTTGGTGATTCAGGGGGGAAATAAGTGTGGGGGGTTAGGTGGTGGTCAGGCTATGAGGGAGGGGGTAGATGTCCCAGGAAACACACTCCTGGGACAGGTATGTTTATATGTGTGTGTGTTTGTGTGTGTGTGTGTGTGTTGCAGCACGTGCTGGCGTGTGTGCGTGTGTGCGTGGCTCCTGCTGCGCGGTGCGGCGCAGCAGGAGCCCCGGCGAGGGTAAAATTCCATCCTCTCGGCGGAGCAGCATTCTGCATGAGCCAATTCCCAGGAGACACTGCTCTGCATGTCCTCCAGACAGCCGAGCTGAGGCACAGGCTCAGGCTCGCTTATTAACTGACCTGAAGGGGGGGGGGGGGGGGGGGGGGGCAGTGGTGCTGGTGGTGGGGAGGTATGGAGGGGAAGGAGTATGGAGGGTGGGGGGGGGGGCTGCGGAGATGGAGAATGGAGGAGGAGAAGGTGGGGGGAGCCCAGGGAGGCAGGAGGAGGCGGTGGGGGAGGAGGAGGAGGAGGAGGGGGTGGGGGGAGGTGGTGTTGGGAATTATGGGTTTGTGTGTGCACATGTGTGTGTGTGCACATGTGTGTGTGTGTGTGTCTGCGTGTGTGCGTGGGAGTGCGCGTGAGTCTGTGAGTGTGATGAGGGGTGATGGGTTGTGGGGATATGAGCGTGTGTGTGTGCTTGTGCGCTTGTGTGCATAAATGTGTGTGTGTGTGTGTGTGCGTGTGTGTGTGTGTGTCGGAGGCTGAACTGGTTGAAAATATTAACCCTTTGCTCGCGGAGCTGCACAAATTCGGCATAAGAAAAGCAGAGTGTGGATGTCTAACGAGCTGTGCTGTGTCTCCGTGTGCAACACAACGACATGTTGCCACCTTGTCGACGGGGCTGCAACTTCCACAAAGGCCTGGTTAATCACTCGAAATATCTAGTTTGCCTTTTTTTGAACTTGGCAGATCTCATTTTACCAGCTATGAATCGTCTCCGACATTTCCTTCAGTGTCTTTGTCTGTATTTTGTGGCGCTTCAACCCCCGGAGTTGGGGATATTGGTGCAAATATGACTCATAAACTCCACATTTTTCACACACGGGCTCTTTCTGAAATACAACTAAAAGCCTCTACTTGCTCTATTAATCTATTTACATTAATTCGTCATCCCTGTGTGCAAATATTAGGTTGTAGTTTTGTGTGTCTTCCCATAATTGCTTGACACGACTGTAAGACTCATTTGTCACCGGCATGGAGAAATAGCATAATTGAAAAGTGCTTTTCAATTACAATTTGTTTAACTTAAATAATGAAATAAAATGTGGTGCTTCAAAGTTTTACTTCGTTTTTTAAATTATTATTCCATCCAGCATTGAAGAGGATAGAAAGAGAGAGAGAGAGGGAGAGAGAGAGGGAGAGAGAGAGAGACGGAGAGAAAAAAAATCACTCACGGCAAAATGCAAATGAGCCTGGAAGCTATTACGATGCTAATGAGATTCCACCATAGAAGTTGCTGCTCCGGCATCCAGGGTATATTTCATCCATATTTGGAAAACAATTGTGTGCTCAAAATAGGGTGCACACTTCACAGTGTTCATAGTCCAGTTAGTTTGTACTTGGTCAATCGGGTCAGAGTTAGAGAAGCAGCAGTCTTTCACTGAGCTGCATCTAAACCAGCAGACTACACAGGTTTATTAGCAGTCTTGACTTGTTTAAAGCAAACTGCATCTAAACCTGCAGACTACACAGGTTTGTTAGCAGTCTTGACTTGTTTAAAGCAAACTGCATCTAAACCTGCAGACTACACAGGTTTGTTAGCAGTCTTGACTTGTTTAAAGCGAACTGCATCTAAACCTGCAGACTACACAGGTTTGTCAGCAGTCTTGACTTGTTTAAAGCGAACTGCATCTAAACCTGCAGACTACACAGGTTTTTGAGCAGTCTTTACTTGTTTTAACTGAGCTGCATCTAAACCTGCAGACTACACAGGTTTTTGAGCAGTCTTTACTTGTTTTAACTGAGCTGCATCTAAACCTGCAGACTACACAGGTTTTTGAGCAGTCTTTACTTGTTTTAACTGAGCTGCATCTAAACCTGCAGACTACACAGGTTTATTAGCAGTCTTCCACTGTTCTGCTCTATTTTTAGCTCTTCATCTGTCTCATGATTACTTGTCAATTGCCTGCAAGTATCTTTTTTTTTTATTCAAACCACAATTCTTTCTCCTGCCTTTTAAAATACGACAAACATTCCGCACGTTGGTGCATGTTTTCACGCAAAAAAGCAACAACGACAGGTGGGTGGGACCGTTAAGCAGCGACATCAAACGCAGCTGCAGCTTTACGTTTCCACGCTCTGAAGCAGCTTGAGGAGACCTGCAAACACGAGCAGCATCGTTGCGTTCAGGTGCAAAACCTGTAGCGCGGCTGCTATGGGTGTGTAGTTTGCGCGCTAAAGGCAGGCAGGTAGGTAGGTAGGGAGATAGGGTGCGTTACCATAGTAACAGCAAGAGGGAACCCAGCAGAAGCAGAGTGTCTATATGTGTCCTGACCCATTTCCATCCCCATCCACAAGTGTTTTTGTATCCCTCACCTTTGCGGTATCCCGACTAAAAGCAGCTCTGCTTCGTCCTTGATGCGTTTTCTGCGTTGAGCAAATGAGACATTCAGCAGGATGCAACACCTCCAACTCTCAAGGTACATCTGGTTTCCTATTCAGTTCACTTCAATTCAATTCCCTTCAACTTTGTTGTCCCTGAGGGTAAAAAAAATAAAATAACCCGGTGTGAAGAGGAGGAAAACATAAATACAAAGGTGTATGTATGTGAAACAAAGTTTAGGCGATCGAGAACATTTCCATGGATTGAACTCCACAAAGACACCACAGGCTAAAATTAGCAGTTAGGCTAGTTGCAAAATAGAAGAGTTCCTCAATCATTTCCTTTAATTTAGTGGACTAAAGTTGAAAAAACTGATATAAAAAAACTCACAGATGAAGGTCAGAACAGGAAAGGATAAATAATGCTCATAGTCAGATTCCTTTAGACGTTCCAGGAGAATATTTGTTTTACAGTATGTATCTTTGTTTGTTACTTTCCCTCCTAAAATCTTTTTTGTGTTTGATCCTAAATATGTTTAAAGGATTCATTGTTAAACCTAACCACGACGTGTTAATCCGTCTCTTAACTCTACTTTACTGTATTCTCCCTTCTGATCCCATAAAGATTCACATCAGCTCTCATTCACACATCTTCATATTTCAGTAAAAAATAAAGGATAAATAATGTCCTAGTTCTTGATGATATGTTATTGAAATGGGAGTCAAATGTGCATTTGTTTGGGACTATATTCAGCGGTGGATTAATCCACATTTGGTGCTCTAGTGAGTATTTGGGGCAGTAGGACGGTGAATGTGGGATTGAGTCAGAATAAACTACAGTGTGTGTGTGTGTGTATTTGTTCATGTGTGCGTTTGTGTCACCCTGTGCAGCCGCGTGGCTCGATGATGTGTTTTCAATCAACAACGTTGGAGCACCCAGACACAGAGGAGCGAGACCAGTTGGACCAGTACATTTCTGATTTTTCATCCCTCATGGGATTTGATCACAAAAAAAAAGAAAAATCCAAAGTATACCCAGTTTTTTGTCGTTGTTGTTGTTATAGATCATATAAGTCACTGCCAGACGCAGCCTTTGACATTCGGGGTGGAGCCATTCGTCCGAACCTGTGTGATCTTAGATTTGGGGTTTTGCATGTAGCTGGTCTAATTGTGTGGGAGCGGGAGGAGTCTTTGCTGTCGGCCCGGTCCGTCTGCCCTCTGCTGCCCCGACTTCACACGTGGCTCCTGTTTACCGCCGTGTGCACGATCCCAGCACGGCCATACTGGAATCTGTTAAATGAGCTGTTCACTTCAATGCGCTGTGTTGCAGCCACACTCGAGCGGTGAGCGCTTCGGGCGAGCAACCAAATCCTGTTAGAAATGTCAATTGAAAAGGTCTTGAGATATTAAAAATGTAGGTTTTAATTAAACGTTTATTAATAGATTTTTCAAACTTTTTTTTAATTACCCGACCGGATGCCTGAGGCATTTGGATTACAACTTTTATCTCACTCGATTCAGACTGCCTCTCCCCATTCAGCCATTTTGGATTAAAAGTCAGACTTCATAAATGCTGTTCATTAATTCCCTGTGCGGGCAGTTCATGTGAGATTCGGATTGCAACGTTGTGGCTGGTCTGAATGTTTATTTTTAGATTCTTGTAGCTACTTTGCAGCCAGGGACTAATCTGTCACAGAGGAGAACACGGAGGAAATTTTAATCGCTGTCCCCAAAAATATATATATATATATATATAGATTCAATGCACTCTGCTGTGCCGGGTTGACAAATTCAACATGTTAGTGGCACATGCTGTCACAGTAAATGATATTATTGACATGTGCTGCATGGTGTAGTGTAAAATTGGTGAAATGAATTAGAGCCGGCCTGTCTGCACACTGTGTCGATGTGTCATATTATACAAACTGCAATTTTAAGCAAATAGTATGCAAATAAGCAGCATTGAAGCTGATATTTTTTATATCTTTTATTGACTGAATGCATTCAAAAATGGTTCATCTTCATTCAATGACAGAATCGTTCAAATGAAATTAAAATGATTTTTTGAGACCTGATGAGGTGAAATCTGATCATTACTGGATTAACTTGTTTCAGCCTTATTAAAAACACACTAATGACGAGCTTCCATGTGTTCTCGTCTGAAGGCCCCCCGAGTCACTCTGGGAAAGGTAGGAAGCCACAAACCGAAGCAGAAGTAGAGAGCGGTTTGTGGGTTATTCAGATTACAGCGACGTTTTATCCTCTGCTGGTGATTCACGTGTGACGGTTTGAACCAGGTGTGTTTTCCTTTGAACGGTTTATTTTGACCTTTGGTTCTTTTTCCAGAGATCGCCTGTCAATCAGACTGTGTGGGAGCTACGTTGGAATCTTTTATTCTCTGAGTCTAGATGCTCTTTCTTTTCGTATAGCTACCTATTATAAACTCAGAAACTACAGGTGGAGATGTGAAACACTTCCCTTGATCTGCAAAGAATACTGTTTTTTTTCTGGAAAGAACCACTAAACAACAGGTGACAAAAAGCACAACTGATTCTCTGCATGAGCTTTATCAGTTTATCAGTATTCATCATGAACAACAGGTGTTAGAGATGGATGGAAATGGACGTGCAGAAAGTTTAGCACTCATATTTTAGATACTGGATGTGTTCTTTGATGCTACTGTACCACTGAATGTAAAATCTGAAATGATAAAAATCGTTTGCACAGCGGCTTCACGTTGACCACCATCCATTACCGACCCACCAGTATAAGCATGTGACTGATTTACACCTGATGGCTTTCACATGTTTTGATGACATTGTGGATTTCAGCGAGCAAACCAGCAAGTTTCCCCCTTCCAGCTTCCCTTAATCCCACATTATGCCACATGGTGCATAACTAGCAGCTACTAAGATTTTTTCATCAGCAACATCGACTGAAGGAAAGCCGATCAATAACCTATTATGAAATCATGCTACACACATAATGGGCAGCCTCTTCAGCTGCGTGTCTTTAACTCTCAGGGTTTAGATGAGGAAGAATGTACGGACATTTAGCGTATTTATTTTTATTTTGGACATAAAACAGAAAGATTTTACAGAATACGTTAAAAAAAAAAGATGAAATCAGCCAATCAAGTTATTTTCTTGATTATAATAATACAATAATAATTATAGTGGGGTTTTGAGAACACTGAAGATCCACATCTTTGTTCTGGATTTTCTTTTAGGATTTAACTGTTATATTTACATAACAAAGAGCAGTAATTGAAATATGTTTTCTTAAAAAAAAGAAATCTGATACGCCTTGTTTTGTTATTCGTGTCCATATGTTAAGCCCATAAATTCATAGCCAGAATTTAAACAGAACGTTTTGAATTGTATCATTAGAGCATATGCAGATGGTCTTTCATTCTGAACCTTACAGTGACTTTGCCTGTGCATGTGCACGTGCACGTGTGTGCGAAGTAAAAGTAAAACAATGCATTGACCAACAACAGGCAAACACACAAAGAACCGCGCGCGCACACACGCGCACAGAGATCTCACTTGAACTTCGCAAGAGTGCATGACCGAGTGTAGGTCTTGAGGGAACAGGAAACGACTTCCCTCCTCCCCCGTTCGATTCTGCCCCCCCTCCCCTCCCTTCGCTCTCCTGTTCCTCTCCCCCCCGCCCCCCCTCCAGCACCACGCTATAGCGGCGAACTAGGCAGGCCAACTTGCAGAGTGCAGCTCAGACTCGAGACAGCGGCTGCTTCCCACTGGCGGTCTTCCGGAGAGCATCGCGCTCCGATGTGCGCTGCTGCTGTGCCCGCTGGATGTTGAGATCGCGCCGCGCGCCCCGCCAGGAGCCACCATGTCCAACCCGACCCACGACCCGTTCTACTCGTCTCCGTTCGGACCCTTCTACAGGAGACACGCGCCCTACATGGTCCAGCCCGAGTACCGGATCTACGAGATGAACAAGCGGCTGCAGACGCGCACAGAGGTGAGCCGACCGGAGGAGGGGGGGTAGCTGCTGCGGTACCCGTACCGGTGGAAGAGGGAGCGGGTTGAACGGACGGACGGGGGGTGGGGTTGGGGGGGGGGCTTCGGGTCGGTATCGCGGGCCGTCCGTCAGGATGCGCGGATGCAAAAAAGTGCCAAACATTCCTGAGGGGAAAGTAAACAGGCTGCGGGGTGAAACCAATCCGCTGTAAGCAAAAACACCACCAAGTCACAACAGAACGGATATTTAAGTTGTTCAAAGGGGGGGGGGGGGGGGGGGGGGGGGGTCATGACTCGTGTCCGCGCGTCCGCTAGTGATCCGTCGGTTAAAGTGAGAGGTCAGGTGAAACTGCTTCTAGGAAATGTACATGTTTCGTCTTCAGATTGAGATTAACATTTGTTGCCAGTTAAACGTGCTACTGCAGAAAGTTGCTCACACATGTAAGACACTGACGGTGTGTGAAAGGCAATCAGCAGCTGATTCACGTGCATTTAAATAAGGCCCACATATTTACATATTGCATGTTATGTTCACATATTTGACACCTGGAGACCGACATCAATGCAAAGTTTGCCCACTGTGGGCTCTGAAGTGTTGGACGTATGCTGTGATTCATCACTGTGTTTTCTCAATGAAAGCGAGCCGATCGTCATGTCGTTCCAGGGTGACTTCATTTGGTGTCAGTTTACGGATGCTTTGACTAGTTGCTCCTTCGGACTAAAACCCTTTGGTGATCGCTCTGTGAATGAAATGACGAACATCCGTCCCCAGCAAACTGCTGTGTGGGATCTTAAATGCGTACAGCTGCATATATACGTAAGTTCATCCATCGTGTGAAGTAGTCCTCCATAGAGAGCAGCTCCATGCAACAACAACAACAACAACGAAAAAGCACCTTTTCAAATGCCTCATGTCAAATGTAAGTGTTTGGGCTGCAGAACTGGTCGTTGATCTTTGAGGTGGAATCTCAGAGTTGGGTGACCTCTACTGAGGTCTACTGAGGTCTGTGTGACCGACCTGCAGCCCAGAGCCGAAAAATATTCACCTAATTCTCACAGAAAAATGAGAGCACCAGTGAATGTTCCTATTTCTACCAAAAAGAAGACCACGTTAACAGTTTAAGTCAACAGTTTATATGTAGATGCTTCCATAATAGTTCTGTTTGCTGTTTGACGCTTGAAGGCTGAAATTTGGTTCCCACTGAGACATTAAAGAGTTTTTTTCTGGACGAATATATCACAATGAAATGATTCGGTATCGGCTGTGCGGCTGCAGCAGCCACGGAGCCTTTCCTGAAGATGAACTTGCAACTTTGAGCCGACCGAGGCGATGCTGCCGAGCTGCAGCGGCCCGGTCCCATGCATTATTCATGCGGAGTGGTCCGAAGCCCCAGTGCACCTCGACACACGGCTCCACACAAGCGCAAGTGCAGCCGCCGCGCACACACATGGACATGCACGAGCACACAGGAACGTTAGGTGGACACGCATCGGTTTGAACCATTACCTCCTCCTCCTCAGACTAAATGATCTAATTGCATGAGAATATTGTTTTTTTTTGTTGCAGTTGGTGCTCATGGCGTCTCCGTTCTCCTCCCGGTGTTCTGCTTGCAGCGAAAGAAGCATCTAATCTGTCCTCCTTTTAGCAAGGTGCTCGCTGTTTGTTTGAAATGCAGGTGGTGAATATAATGAGAGCCAAGTAATGACTTGCAGCGGGAAATAAATACTTTCCTTTTGAAAATTGTTTGCATCCAGATGTGCCGTACGGCTCAGTTCAGGCTTTTAAACAAAAATGCTGCTGCAATTATGCTCCAAATGTGAAACTGTAGCCGTCAATTCACACAAACCTCTTGACTGCAAAGAAATGATACTATAGAGGAAGGTGTAGAGGAAATCTGCCGTTTACAGTCATCCGTGTAGAAGATGCAATTGTCTCTCTCTAACTGCCGAGAGTTTTTCCCTCTACGCTTCCAACCCCAAAATGGGTAAAACTTGTGTAGAAACACCAAAGCTTTGTGAAGCAGACGGTTGAGTTTGGTCCCGTCATGACGACGCTCGCCTGAAGGGGGTCATTGCGCTGCGGTCCGAGTCCTGCAGGACGACTTCAGCATTGGGCTCACATTCGGACCGGGTCGGTATCAGCTCAGGGTCACGGTGATATTGTTGTTTTTTGTTACAAAAACAGGACGTTTTGGAATGTTTTTTGTCCAAAATCTGGATTCCATTAGAGGGGCATAGCTGGATCGTCTTGAATATTTTATCAAGGTTTTGCCCCGAGCAGCAGATCCATATCCCTCTGTGTCTGATACAAACAAGTGGAACTGGGATTTTATCAAAGTATTGTGTTGATTAACTAATTTTTGAAACGGGAGGACAATCTTTTTATTGCTGTGTTTTTTTAACATTGTCTTTACTGCTCTATATGTACACATTATTGTCCTTATTTGTAAATTATTCCAATGTTGAAATGTATTTGACTTTCACTAACCGGGCTTTTTCATTAAGTTATTTTTTATATTGACAAAGCATTAACAAATAGTAACAATCCTGCTAAGGACTGTTACTATTTGGTAGAAATGGGTGGTTGTGCTTTTTGAATTTGCTTGGCTGGTGTCTCAAGGACTTGAGGACTCAAGGCCTCAAGGACTTAACACGTGGAGGAGAATCGCTACCCCCAGAGGAAGCTGTGTTCTACACGAGTCTAAGTGACATCTGTAGCCGAGCAGGCGGTGAATCCTGCGGGGGGGGTGAAATAACAACCTGTTTAAATTACAAGGAGACGTGGTACTCCGGGTTCACTCCTTCGGTTGGAAGTCTGACTCGCGGTGTTCGCTGCACCGACTGGAACTTTTTGTGGGGAATGTTTGCAGATTCTGTTTAAATGAATCTAAAAGTCAGGGAGATGAACTTTCCGCTCGTTGGACGCCCGTTGGACGCCCCTTGGACGCCCGTTGGACGCCCGTTGGACGCCCCTTGGACGCCCGTTGGACGCCCGTTGGACGCCCCTTGGACGTCCGTTGGACGCCGGTTGGATGCCCGTTGGATGCCCATTGGCCCTTATAGACATGAGGCAGGAGTCCATCCGGAGCGGCGTTTGCTGCTTTTATGGTGTTTGGTAGCTTACTTTTAGGTGAACACATCCATTGTGGACCTGGAGTTGTTGCTCCTGCAGCGTAGGGCTCCAACACGTACACGAACCGGCAAAATCGGACCAGTCTTTGCCTTTTTAAAAGACAAACGATAAATCGCTGATGAAGTCGACTATATTTGTGCAATTCTGTGAATTGACTAATTGTTCCAGCTGAATAAAGGGATGATGATACAATGGCCCTCCTTTTCGGGAGTTGCAGTTTAACACTGACAACGTTTTATCTGAATAAAATTCCCCAAATAGAAACATCTGATATCACCTGGTGTTGTCTGCTTCTGGCCCGTTAACAAAGCGTTCTTATTTTTAGGTGAAACATGCTGAAGGGCTGTTTCTCTGTTCCTCCTCAATAACAAACCCCCTTCACCCAGCCGTGCACTCACAAATCAGGAGGAACGAAAAAGAACAAGTGCCGCGCCGCACTTTGCCTTCGAGATCGGCTTTCACCTTTTGAACTGACGACTGTGCCGCCGCTTGAACCGCCGCGCGGCCCGTGATGACTCGGGGTCCGTCTCCATCTCCACCTTATTACCTGCTGCATTCATACTTATTACCCCACGCATGCAGCAAGGGGCCGACTGCTCTCCCATTACCTTCATTTTACACAACGTGAACCCCCCCCCCCCCCCGCCCCCGCCCCCCGTGACCCGGCAATCTAAACGGGCTTTGATGGCAGATGCGATGATTTGTGTGTGGAAGGGAGGGGGGGGATTTGACACTTAAGCGTATGCAAATGAGGTGGCGGATTAATATTCAGAGGAGGAGCCTGGCCGACCTCGGCCCGGGCGTAAGGCCATTAGCGTGCGCGCCACTAGCGTGCGCGCCATTAGCATTCAGCGTGACGCCGTGAGGTAAAAACCACCAACGCTCGCTGCCGCTCACTGGATCCCTCGCGCTCGTTGTTCAAAGGACCGAGGACCTGAGTCGTCGGAGCCGGAGGAGGCCTGGAGCGTTCGTTACGGCCCGGGAGGAGGCGCGTGACGTGTCACGGCGACCTGGACGGTGCTCCCGGTGTGCAGGTCAGGTCGTCCCCCGAGCAGGTGAATTAGCAGGTGGTGAATTATTTTTTTTAAACTTAATTTTTGTGCAGGCCGGCAGATGTTCAGTTGACTTTAACATAAAGACGAGCAGGATTCTTCCAGATGTTTGTGGATGTGTTGGGGATATTGGCGTGATTATGTCTGTCCTCGTCAACGTGAAGGGGCTTTGTGACCCCCCCCAGCCTGTGGGGCCAAAAGCGGAAAAAAAAAATGAAAAACTCAACAGCCGCGTTTCTTTCCAGAAATCACGACCAGGTTTCTTCAAGATAATCCAGAAAAGAGATTAATGAAGAGACTTAGTTCTTTCCCACATGTATGTTTCTGGTGCTTTGAGCACCAAGAAACCTATCCACTTACACCAAAGAAGTCAAGCCTGTTGTGAAAAGGATTGTTTTATTTTAGGGTGAACTGTTCCTTTAACAGTTGGGACGCTAGAGAGATAATTGTGACCCTATAAATACTAGTATGGATGATTTATGTTGATCTTTGACCTCTACGAGTATCTTCAATCCACATTCAAATCAATCCAACCCAGGATTTCATGTTGATCTCTATCTAACCCCAAAGGATTGGCGCTAAAGAGACGGGCCTCTAATAATATGCCAGTCCACCCGAAAAGATATAAAGAAATCGCTTTGTTTATTTGTAAAAATAGAGATGTGGAAGTCCTTAAGAGATCATTAATTGACAAAAAAAAACATCACCTCTTGTGACTATTTTTTTGAATAAACTTTTCTGACTTTTTTTCTTTTTAAGTTCAATGTTTATTTCCCTTAAAACGTTTAAATTGTGGGTTTAAGAGCCCCTTTTTACAGGGTGAAAGAGAGTAATTACAGAAAGGTGTATCGCGCTGCCCTTATCTGAACCATTACCGTTGGATTTATCTGGCATCGGGGAAAACAAGCCACTGCAGGTGTCACTGGAAAAGGCTTCCCATGTGTCACTAATGATGTAAAACTCCACAAAAGGCTTTAAAATCAATTATACAATTATTAAAACACGTGTCAGTAGATGGAGAGTGTTCATCTGTTGTAGATGTTTAGAAGTTAATCCTTGTTTTCTGTTAAAAGCAGCCTCAGTGACACAGCAAATAATCACAGCTAATGTATAATTAATGGGTTAAGATCAACGTATTGATTAGACAGTGCTGATTCTCCCAGAGTATATTAAGTTATCAAATACATTAAAATTGAAATAAATCACAATTGAAGCGTCCTTCCATCACCCAAACAAAAAAACAAAGATGTCCTAAATAAGTGCATAGTTTTGTTAATGACTGAATTAACAATATTATTATTTATTTATTGTTGTATTCACAGTGAACAGACTCCGTGTTTACAATTAAATCATTTTCTATTTTCATAACCGAATGGCATTAATTCAACTTCCCTCATTCCAACCCCCCCTGCCCCCATCCAAATTAAAGGAATAATGCTGCTCGATGAGCTGACTGATGGAAAAAGCCTCCTCATCCTAAAATATCTGGACTTACTGCTGTTAAATCATCTGAATGCACGTTGCCATTAAAAAGCTGTTTTTTTTAATGTAAAAACACACCGTCGTGCAGCTAAACGATGTCCAGTCTTATCTAAACGCACCGAGGACAATGATTGATCTGCTGATACGGACCACGGTGGCTGCATCTTACACAGCGGTGCAGAATGCGACCGAATCTAAATCTGAATCCCTACCCCTTCCTCACTTCCTACCCCTTAAATTCCCACGATCCCTCTTCAAACTCCACACCTGTAATGTCTGTCGCCTGCGAGCACGAAATCCCTCCCCAGGAAGGAGTATAAACACTCGCAGTCAAAAAACGTGCCGTTGCTGCTCGTAATAAAAGTAATAATCGCAATTAAAGGATATGAAATAAGCGCATCTGCAGGATAGTCGAAAGATGCATGAACAGGTTTGGACGAGATCTCCTCCAATGTGTTTATTTCATGTGATACACAATGGACTCACTTGTTGGCCCGGTAACGCCACGCCGCACATTTCCACGTGCCCCGAGAGGACGTTCCCAGAAAATCCTACGAAAAAAAAGAAATAAAAAAGGCTCCTGGAGAAACAATGAGCGCCGCTCGGATGCAGCAGGAAGCCGGGACAATAGTCCCACCTTTTTCCTGCCCCCCGTCCCTCCGGTTCCTTCCAGGCCGCGTCGTCGCTCAGATAACGCGTAGCCGCCGCATGTCCTGTTGTTGTCTCCCTGCAGACGCGCTCGGCGGGTCAAACGGAGAGGTCAGAGTCTCTAAGTATCCTGAGATATGAAACGTTTATAACAGGAGCCGTCGCTTCATGTCTCTTCTGGGACGAGTGTGCAAAGTGACACATTTTGTCAAGTTCAGGAACAAAACTACTTGGCGAGATTCAGGAAGAGATCCAGTGGTGATTTAAAAAAACCAACAACAATGGCCGCGAGAGGAAGTAGGAAGTAAATATGGGTCTCGTGACGTTTTATTGGCCCATCCATCGTCCACCGGTGCCAACTCACGGACGTTTGATGAAGCCTCTCGGGAGGTTTGCCAAGTTTGGACTATTTTTTTTTTTTTTTCAAGAATTCTCTGCTCTCGGCCCGCTTGGTTTCGGTTTTCTCTCGTTGCTGTTGGCCGTCATCGTTTTTTCTGCTTCTTCATATTTCTATTCGGGCCGAACTAGACGTGCTGGATCGTTTTTGTTGACGACTTTATAACGAGTGATCGAGCGGCTCTACTTTCCTTCAAGTAGGTTTCACTTCAGTCTTTTTTTAAGCGTGAACGCCACTTGGCTCGCAGGAAGCAGAGTGACTTGAGCTGCATAAACACGCGGTCATATTTCATCAGTGGAGCACCGCTGCTCTTCAGCTTCCCCGAGGAGCCGCTTTCCGCCCGTTTCATCACGCTGCCGATCAGCTGTTGGGACTCTGGGTGTGGTTTTCTCTCTCCGTCCCCGATGAGGTGAACTATTTGGGGACGAATTCGGCCGTGAATTTGAACCCGAAAGGAACCAAAGCGTCACGTGTGGCGTGATGAGCTCTGCAGCCGGTGGATCTCGGCAGGGCCCCCGGGGCCTTTCGCACCATTCGGAGCGATGCAATGCGTTACAGCTCAAGAATTACACGTTGTTTAGCTGATGCTTTTATCCAAAGCGACTTACAATCAGTGCATTTCAACCATAAATTACTATTAAAGGTTTTCTGTGCAGGAAAAAATCCATCCGTAATGATTCAGGATGGGTAGTTATTACGATGAAAATACAGGTATTTTGACACTGAAAAGCTGGTGAAAGGTTACCTGTTCATTCAAAATAATAATACATAACTTCATCATCAAATATTACTGTATCTCCGCAAGCATTCAATCTAAAATGATTAATATTTGATTTGATATAGTACAGTTTATGAATAGTTCCTGAAGTGATCTATTTAGTCCTGAGCGGTACAGAGTATCACTCGGCCAGTGCTTTAAAGCTGGAGGAACATAAGTGAGGATGTGATGAATCCCGTATTGATCGCGTTTCTGGCTCGCGGTTTGGTGATTGTTTACCGGACCGAAAAAGCTGCGCAGTGGCGATTATTCGTGGACAAGTGTTGTTATTGCGTCAGAGACACCGAGTCGGCGGGTGATTTCTCCTGGGTGCTGTAAATAATTTCACTTCCCCGCTTCATCCTTCATGCATTTTGTTGTTGTTTTATTATTCCCATCCTTATTGATGTTTGTTGTCACTTAACACGGTGTCCTAATACCGTGTGTCAGGTGGTGCAAATTGACTTACTCTTTTTTTGTTGAGTTTCTTGTTTTTTTGATGAACCTTTCAGGCTTTTCATAAATCGAGGTGCAATTAATGATTGTGTTTTTTTGGTATTGTTATTGTGTTATGAATTTGGTTTCTCTTCATCTTTTAATGTATTGTCACTTGACAATGAACGTAATGTGCATTGCATTATGAAATATTTATGCAAACGTAGTCTGCAGTGTTTACACAATGTAATTATACGAATAATAAGTTTTAAGAGAAGGTAAAAATTCTTACATATTGTTTTAGTTTATGCAATATTATATTTGTATGCGGTTTAGAAGGGACTCATTCACAAGCACTGAAACAGAAATGAATGAAAGGTGTCTCTTTTGGAAATCATGATCACTCATTAAGAGCACAGCTTCAGCTTCAGCTACAAAGGCTTTGTGTATTTCTCTATGTATTTAACATTTTAACACATTTAAAAAAGAAAAAAAGCGCTGAAAAGCTCACATTTTAACCAAAATTGGACCTTTAATCGTTTTACACATTAAACGACCGTAAAAGAGGTTTCCAAAGTTATATCTTCAAATAGGCCGTTTAGTCCGAAGCCCAAAGATATTGAATTCACAAAGGTATCAAACAGCGTAAAGCCGCAAATCCTCTAATCTAATGTTTCCCAAGCTGGGGGTCGGGACCCCCTAGTGGGGTCACAAGACGAATCGGAGGGGTCGCCACAGGATTTAGGTTTGCACTTGAGCAGTTTTTTTTTTGTGCTGTTTTTTTCACAAAAAGATTGAAGACAAAAATAAATTGTAGTAAATTAGCGAGAACCTTCAGCAGTTCTCGACCCGTCAGTCAATAAAAGGGAGTTTTAACGAGGCCCGAGTACGTTGGCAGGCATGCAATTAAATGTGCGAACTTCCGCATCATCTATATGAGAAAGTTCGTTCTCGGTTACAGTGGCTGTTCAAGGGCGATGACTCCCCTCCCCCCCTCCCCCCCCCCCGGTGCTGCATTCATTTCTCCTCATTTGCATAATGCTCGGCTCGGCCAAATGCAGCAACATGTGACGTTGTGCCTTGCAGGGAGAACCTGGCTGAAACATCGGTGTGCAGTGAGCTGGAGCGGCGTGGTGGTCCGTGGGGAGGGGGGGTGGGGGGGGGTTTGTCTGGACCCCTCAAAAGCGCCTGCATGTGTGGTGAAGTCTTGTAAATTGGCCACCACATCTGGGGACTTCACGCTGCAGTGAGAGAAAATAAGAAAATTAGTTTGATCTGTTAAGGTCCATTAAGGAAAAAAGTCCCAGAACCCAAATTGGTCTCATTTAATTTGTTTTTTTTAATGTCTGACCAACAGTCCAAAGCTCAGAAATATTCATTTTAGAAATATGTAAAACATAGTAGCAAGACATGCAAAACCACTACTTATCAACCACTGGTATATTTTTAGATCTTTAGGGGTTTTTTACCATTAGATGTGTACTTTCAGACCAATGGGAAGAAAACCTCCAGAATTCACATGCAAAATAAAAGAATCATAGTTTTAATGTAAGTAATCAACTGGGGAAGTTTCAGGAGAAGTGTCCTTTTCTGAAAACCTATTCCTTTATATACATACATATACTGTGTGTGTGTGTGTGTGTGTGTGTGTGTGTGTGTGTGTGTGTGTGTGTGTATATGTACGCAATTTCAATTGACTTCTTTTTAAAGCGCTGCATCTGTCAGTGGGTTTCACCAAGCACTCAAACAAAAGCTACCTGGCTGAAGGTCCTTCGGCGGCGTCTCGGCGGCGCGTGGATCTGCTTAAGTCGCCCCGCTCCCCGATGACCTGCAGCTCTTTGAGTCTCTGAACAACACCAAAACTTCCCACCGGTCGGCCATTCAGGAGCTGAATGGGGGGTTCAGGCATTGGTAATTCTCCAAGGTCAGGCCCCAGACACGCCTACACTCTTGGAGGCTTTTCTGCCACAAGATGCTGGAAGCAACAGCAGGCGGATGGAGGAGGGGGGGCTGGGGGGAGGAGGGTTCATGTAAAACATAGAGCTGGTGGTTTCTTCCAGGTGTATCCATCCAGTGAAGGAACAATGGAGAACGTCTCAGCCCTCGGCTCTGTTGCTATTTATTGAGGATCCTCCCCATGCTGTCCCTCCAATCCTCTGGATTTACCCGTAACCATGCTTTGACCCCCAATGGAGCAAAATGTCACTAGACCCTTGAAACGAACTCTTTTGATACAGCACAGAGCTGTTTAGTAAAAAGGTAGAAAATATCAAACAACACTACGGAAATGATATTTTTAAAGTCTTTGTGGGTGAAATACAGCAAGGGAAGGTTAACTAACACCCTCCTGTAGACCTGAATCAGATGGATTTTATGGAAGACAGAATTCTGTCGAAGAGAAGTGGGAGATTAAGTAAAACACTTCATTAAAACAGCAAGAGGAAGCTTAATGGAGAGTGTTTAAAACAGAGAGTGATGGGGCCCTCAGGACGACAGCAGCACTTTATGTCAGTTTATGTCAAAGTGAAGATCACAATTCGTCATGAAATCCAAAAACCCATCTCAGCAGCTGGAAGGTTTTATGCTTCATCTAACCGGTGAACTTCAAGTAATACAACTGTAATCTGTTTGTTTGAGTTTACATAGAAGATTGTAGCGGAGGGAAAAAAGAAAAATTTCTGTAGAGGAGTGGAATTCGAGAGTAGCATAAATATGTGAACACTTTTACCTGTAAAAACATGTTAAACAACCTTTATTTCTGTAGGATATTCTTTTTTTGTGTTCGATAATGTGATCATTGGCTCCTGGCTAATAAGGGTGTAGGTCTTCAGTATTTAGTTTCGCATTGAGTTTAATAATGACTTTTTTGTTCAATCAAGAGCTTCTTAACGTTACAGTAAGGACGTGTTGTTTGATCTGTAGTTCAAAGATCCGCTCTGTGGGTATATATACCCCATATATATATAGATATATATATATCTATATATATCTATATATATCCTCCGCCAGTCTCTAGAGAAATACATGTATTCATATGAAACAGACACCACACACACCAGCTGATTCTCAGTATGACACACACCCACACACACACACCCACACACAGCTGGCCGGGGATACGTGTGCGTACGCAGATGAAAGGTGGCACGTTGGCACGGATCGACCCTAGTGGGGTCTTCTGTCCACTGGAGGACGGTTTCCACACAGTCGGCCCAGTTTTGGGAGGAACTTTTGGGAAAAGGGGGGTTATGATGCCGGCGTTTAGTCTTCCGTTACGGTTTGATCAACCAACAAGAATTGTTAATTGATGAAGAGAAACGGCCTAAAATGTGAGGACGTGCTCCTTTTTGGTTTTTCTTCATATCGTACAAATTTGGAATTATGGACAGTTGGCAATTTCATATCTTGGGGAATTATGATGATTGGCACTTTTAACATTATTTAAAACAGTCTGTGGACCAAATGATTAAGCAATTTATCAAAAAGACGGATGTTAAATTAATCAATTATGGAAATGCATTTCTTAGGAAGACGGATGTCTCTTCTGCATCATCTGTGGGGGAGGACAAAAAAAAAACAGATTGTTTCTTTATAGGAAAACCAGAACGGTGACTTCCATCTGCCTCGTAAAGAACTCGGACGCCGGCGAGTCCGTTGCTCCGGCGTGCGTCTCCCCCCCCCCCCCCCTCCTCGGCCTCAGATCTCCCAAAGTCAGTCCGCGCTTAAAGAAAAGTAAAGGACTTCAAGCTTTTGGCTTTACATCGACCCCGTATACTTCACACCAGAACTACTGTGCCAAAAACCTGATTCACAGACTCAATTTCAGGTGCTTTTTATTTCTTTTTGTAGCTGTCAACCTTTTTCTTCTTATCCTTCCATAAAGCGGCGTCTTTCACGGGCTCGTCATCACTTATTCACACTCCAACCCTTTTTTCCAACCCAAATGTAAGAACATTGATTTAAACAAATCTCATAAAAGTCCTTCTCATGATCTACGGTAAAAGGTAAAACTTGCACAGCTGGCTTCATGCATCAAATAACAATGTTCTTCTTCGCCTGCTCTCACCACGGTCACCAACAGGTTTATCTGATCGGAACGAATCAATATTGAATTTATGTAAAAATGCAACAACCCGGAAGAAGGAAATCCACTTAGTTATTAAATAATAGAAAACATGTTCATACCTGAAGCATCCCCTTGCTGCGTATTGCGTTCTTCTAAAGATTTGGATGCATTGACCCTAAGGAGGACCTGTCCTGACTGTCTAACCGAACCATTCGTTCATGTCCGTCAACAGGAAAGCGACAGTTTGTGGTGGGACGCCTTTGCTACAGAGTTCTTCGAGGAGGACGCCACCCTCACGCTCTCCTTCTGCCTCGAGGATGGACCAAAGAGATACAGTAAGTGCAAGTACTCGTTCGGTCGCCTCTTCTTCTGAGTGAGTTTGTTGTTCTTCACCGCTGTGCAGCGGGTTCATCAGAGTCACGCTTTGGGTCGGATCAGCCATCGGATCACCAGAGAAGGGAAAGAGATGGAACAAATGTATCTTTTGGTTTTAATCCCAAATCAGTGGTGGTATACGTACATTGTTGTTTGATTGTCACAGCCGGTCTTAAGGCAGAAAACCGTCAAACTCTATTACTAAATGTAAGAAAACTCTGTCCTCCTGTGGCCACGGATCGATTGATTTGACTGTCAGAAATCAGAGAGATCCAGAAAAGCATGAACGCCGATGTTCAAAGGTGCCAGTGAAACATTTATGTATTTATTGACAGTTAACATCGAGCTGTCCAATTAATCTGCGGGTCGCACGTGAGCGTCGAACGGGGGGGACTGGGGGGGAGAGGGGGGTGGAGGTTTGTAAGGATCAAGAATCGACAATGTTGTATTCAGATGTTCCGACCAGCACGTGCCACCTGGGTGTCAGTCCCACTAAGATCCAGTGGCTGAGAGGGACAATCACGCTTTGTCTCCTCCCTCAATACTTTGCTCTCTGTGTGTGGCTGCTGATCATCGGCGCCAAATGAAACGCAACTACCGGTAACCTCTTTCTAACGATTTCATCAAATCGCTGCAGAGATGTAAATGTAAACCGCGGGGAGAATTATTGGGTGCGTTTGTATTGAAGCGGCCTCGCGAAAAACATCTGCTTTTGTGCGGCAACGTGACAAAGTGCGACTTTTTACCGAGACGAGTTCAGCCCGACGGATGTTTCACCTCCGGCAGAAAATGAAAAGTTGGAGAAGTCGTGGCGGTTCTTCCAGAGCCCGAGGAGAGGAATCGCGGACTGATCTTTAGATGAAGAGTTTCACTTCAAAGAAGCGCGTTAAAGGGTTGTGAAGATTAGTTCAGTTGTGAACTGCGGGTCTTCTCCGATTGATTGGGTGGGCGATTTCTGATGCAACAACAAACACTGATTGGAGCCAAAACGCCACACAAAAACCTCCCCAAAAAAAAGAATGATGGTTTCTTAGATAATGGATGATTTTTTAACTTTAATGAGAGCCTGGCAGCTGTTTCCCGTCTATTTCTATTCCTTGAACATCTGTGCAAAGTCAAGAAGAAGAAATACTTACAGAATATAAATTCCTCTTTCTTTGTGTTCTGATTCAACAAACAATATAAAATGTGTTAGTTAGTGCCGTTCAGAGGTGTTTGGAGACACATCTCCGATAAGCCCGGGTTGAGCCCGGCTAGCGTCTTCCAGCCTTTATGCTAAGTTAGCAGTTTTTTTTTTAGCTGTGGCTCCACATGAAAGCTTTCAGGAAATGTTTTTTAACAATTCGTTTTTTGTACAAAGAACTCAAAGCCTGCAGCCGCAGCATGTGGTCCTCGGCGGGAAGAGAAAAAAAATGAGGCTTTTATTGAGTTTGAGACATTGTTCCCTTCATCTCATCTGCATAGGTTGGTGCTCTGATATCTGAAACATATTGAATATCACACAGACAGACAGATAAGGACGTGGTGCTCCGGAATGAAGCAGGTGTGTGTGTGTGTGTGTGAGGAAGTGGAGGATTGACGTGAGCCCGGCCCCCGGTCTGCTTTTCAAATGTAAAAATTCAAAAATCCCCAGCGGTGCAGAGACGGTGACCTCGTGGGGGGGGGGGGGGGGGGGCTTAACGCCACGGCGATGAGATGATGACTCACAGTCACTCGCGACTCTCGATTCCCGTTGCAGGTGCGCTGAGTGACGCGCAAACATCCAGCAGCCTCACGCGACCCTGCCGACCCGGCGCAAAAGAAAACGCTCATTTGCTTATTACAAATGTAACAGTAGTTTGTTTAAAGCCACTGACCTTTAAATCGCATTCATATGAGTGTGGATTTCAGCACACTAATACTAAAACTAATAATGAAATGGGACTGCATTGGGACTGTTTCTTTAATCAATCTGCCAATTCTTTACTCAATTATTAAGTCAAACTTTCATCCAAAAATCAAGCTAATGTATTGATTTTTCTTTTTCCTTTTTTTGTAATGTGACTTTATAATGTAAACACGTTTGTGATAAGAAATGTACTACGAAGACTTTGAGATGGAACTCGTACCTTTTTCCCTCTGAAGCCTTTTTTTCTTCACCTTTCCTATTACGCAGAATCATTCTTGTGGCACGGAGATTTCTCTTCACGTGTGTTATCGGCGCGCTTTGGACTCCTGCATCCTTTGTTTCCACGTTTACGGTACTCCCTCTTCTCGCCGTTAGTCGCTCCGGGCCAGCGACCTTCGACCTCTTGTTGCACAGAAGGGGGCACGCAGAACGCCTTCCCTGCTGCAGCGTACTTTTGAACAGCTCAAACCAGACGCCTTGTTCACACGAGCCTTTTTGTCCCATTAAACCTGCTCTTGCATTAAACGCGATGAGTCCACAGGCTCTTTCTCATACTCTCCATGAAACAATTAGTGGATCCAGCAATCAGTTTTACACAGAATTAGTCAATGAATCAAGCAATCAATCACTGAAACTGCATCTCTCTCTTTAAAATCATCGGAATATCTTTTCAATACATCACTATTTGATCCATCAAAAATACTACGATTAATTGATGACAAATGAGATAAAAGATAATTGCTACAGATTTTTTTTTTTTAATGGGGCAGGTTTATCCACCAATTCATCAATAAATCTACTGTTCTACCAACTACAGACATCAAAACCGCCAGGAGACACTTTGCTGAGATGGCAGATACTCGACAGTCCGTCTTAATGAGTCCGCCACTGTGTCATCTGTGTCAGATCTGTTGTGTCTAATTGTAATCGACATGTATCAGTAACAGATTACATACCAGGCAGATTACATTCTTTTTCTCGCCTCGTCGTAGTATTTCACAGCTGGACATTGGTGCGGGGGGGGGGGGGGGGGGAGGTCCACGTTCTCCATCTACGCCGGGCCAATTATTGTTTTCTGCAACGAATATTCAGCAACTGCGTCTAACTGCACCCCCCCCCCCCCCCCACCCCCCAATTGACACGGCCCCCCAACATTCGCCCCGGTAGCTTGTCTGGCTCCGCAATCTACGAGGCGTCTGATGAAAGCCGCACTCCGTGATGCAATCAAAGAGCAAGGCTCATTTCAGAAGTAGCTGGTTCAAACACGAGGAGGGAGAGCGCTGCGTGTTTAGTGGGCTGATTCAGGGAAAACTGTAAAAAAAAAAAAAAAATCACAACACGTTTACAATTCATACTTCTTGCGTCGCGGCGCGCAATGATTGCAGCGATAAAGTGACCAGAACTAATAATCTCGAAGCAGGCGAAGAGGGGGCGTAATGAGGTGGAAGGAAACGGCTTAAACGCGTTTTGATCTGTAAACACGTCCTACTTGGATATTTTGAGGCGTGTCTGTGGTGTGAAATTCAAGGTAGACCCAAGTAGAACATGGAAAACACACAAAGGGGCTTGAACTAAATAAAACCGCTTTGTTTTCTTTGCATTGGTGCAAATGACTTGGTTCACATGGAGCAGATTAATGAAGAAGTCTGAAATGTGACACCACCACAGGGAAGGTAACATTTTACAGTCATCGTATTGACGCCCTGTGTGTGCGTTGTATGTTGTTGTTATTGTGACCTCCACATGTCGTAGTGACATCAGCAGCCGGTCTCAGCATTAAACAGAGGATGCTTTGGCCTTTTGGACGTAAACTAAAAAATGATGTTTACAGACGGGAGTTAATGCGGCATTCAGGTAAAATAACCTGAATGGAGGTGCGAGATGGGAAGGATAAGATCTGACCCCCCCCCCGCTGTTGAATAAAAGATTGACGGCCGAGGACTGGAAAGGGTTAGTCCAAGGGAGGCTGTGTTATTGAATTGGGTGGTGGAATGAAAAGACGGAGAGGTGGAGTCTCGAATGAAGGCCCCGGACTGGGAGTTGTGTGTCTGCCTGTGTGTGTGTGTGTGTGTGTGTGTCTGCACCTTATCTCTCTGCGAGCCGATGTGTGCGTGGGAGTGTGCGTGTGCAAGTGAATGTGTCAGTGAGAGAGTTAAGGGGGGGGGGGGGGGGAGCTTGTGTGGAGGGGGTTGTTTTGAAAGGAGGAAGGGGGTCTGGGGGGTGGGGGGGGGGGCTGTGGTGATGTGTGAGGCTGCTTTACACAGAGATGGATAGGATGGATTGAAGGTGCAGAGCGGTGATTGGCAGGCGGGATGATGCGGCCGCGGCTCAGCTGCGGCGGCGAAGGTGCGGGCCGCCTGCTGATTGACAGCCGGGCCGAGCTTCGGGATCCACGGCGCTGGGTCGGCCGCAAAAGAGAGACCCAGAGGGAGGGAGGGAGGGGGGGAGGCGGAGGAGGAGGAGGAATCATGGATTCAAACCAGGAACACGTACAGTACGTAGTCACAACATTTTGCTTCCTGTTCCTGGAGAGTTCGGCGCCGGCGTCTGCTGTGAACTCCACTCGTGGGGTATTTTTCACAATAGTTCTGCGAAGACGCGCTATACAGCTTCTGTGTGTTTAATTGCTTTGTGCACGGGGATAATGATGATGAGAGTGCACGAAAGAGGGCTGAATGACAGCAAACCCTTGAGAGAAAACAAACAATGAGTCATAAGCAAAGCCTGAGGAACCCTATTAAATGTATGTGAGCAGGCAAAAGAAAGTACAACTCTGAATAACAAACACCTACCTTCATCCTCCACTTCAGCCCAAGGCCGCATCCAATGTTTTTGTTTTCATTTAATACATATTTTTCTTAAATTGATCGCTCTTTTTTTTTTTTTTGTATAATGGGAAACACTTAAATAATCTTCTCGGAGCTAAATGTGACGACAGTTTGTTACGTCTGCAAAAAAACGGACAAGCTCAACAATATTCTATGTTACAAAGTAACCGTATTTTCTGAATGCTGCAATTACAGAGTCTATTTTCCATTAGTAGCTTTTTCCATTTTTCTCGATAAATGACATACAAGCAATTAGCAACGCAATCATTGTCGCAACTGGAATGATCAAAGCTTTAAAACCACCAAGAATCTCCTTTCGGTCAGGTGCTCTTCATTAAATGTTTTTATTTTTAACCATCGAGTTTGGCCAGAACGTCGAAACGAGGTTTTCCTATTTCTCCCCAAAGCGATAAGCCGTTATCGCCTGCCGTGGTTTGGACCACCGATCAGATGCAGTTGAGCAAAGTAAAGACGGTGGTGGAGTAGGATGTAAGATGCTTATTTCATTTAAAATGATGAATCTATCTTAGCACTATGCACCGTTTGTCACAGGAAATGTTAAACATTCTATGACGAGGAAGATTTGCTCTAAGCGTTGCGGCTCTGACTCTCTGTGCTAAGTGGGGGGGGAAAAAAAAACAATTTTTTTGGGCCTCAAAGTAGCCGTGACAACTGCAATTAAAAGTGTTGTGAATCCGCATCAAAGCCGAGCGAGAGGCGAAGACGGCGAGGCTACGGGAGCCTCGGCCTTGATTATCCTCTCGTCCGAAATCCGCGTTCCGCCGTCCCACCGGTCCACCACAGAGGCTGAAATCGAAGCGTTTTGGATTTTACCCCCCCCCCCCCCCCCCCGCTCCTCTTTTAATGCATCTGTGGGTGTGCGCTCAATGTGCGTTTTATCAGAGGCTCTGATGGAAATACACGGCAGCGGGCGCGAGCTGCGGCTTTGTTGCACTGTGTGACCGGAGAAGAAAGAGATGGACCCTTTCAAAGACACAATGTGGTTCTTCTGAGGCCGTCGTCGCTTTCTTTTACTTTTTTTTTCCTTTTCCTTTTAAAACAATATCCCGCGTCTGAAATAATTGACGCCTACTCCTGCTCAAACAGCCCGAACGTCGAGCACATTAGGAGGAACCTGCGATTCATTGTTTTCATCAGCAAAACGAGGACTCGCAACTTAAAATGTGTTTTTGTGCGCCATTACTTCTCCTGCGCTAAGTGCATTTGGTTCATTAAGTGACGCGTGTAACAACAAGACAAATGGTTTGTTTAAAGGCCCTGACTTGTTGTGTGGAGGCGTTGGAGTCGGAGTCTCTGAGGTTCTACCTTCATCTGAAGGGGGACCTGAATCCGAGCCACTTTCTGCAAAGGTTCTTCCCTCATTGGGATTACGTGCATGACAGCGACGTTCAGGGCCCATCATTTACCATCAAAAACGTTCTTCTAACAATACACGAGTTTAGGATTTAAATGACCACCAGAGTGACGTAACTTTGAATTTGATATTTTGTGGGAATAGGATGTTATAAATGAACGTAAAAGGCTTGTTGTTGGAATGGGAAAGTGGATACACAACTCTTACAGCGAGTGTGTGATCATCGTTGTGGTTCCTTGTGCTTTGCCTTGTTGGTCAAATCTACCAAAACTAAACAAAAGTGAATGTTTAAAACAGGGCCAAAGGGCACCAACGTAAACACTGCTTGAAATGGATACCTTTTTATTTTTTCTTCAGATCTTTCATTCGCTTTTCCGTCATTTTGTAATGGGGGGGGGGGGGGGGGGACGCAGTAGTCGTCGCGTGTCCCTCGTAGTCGGTCCGTTTGGATCCCAGGTGGCCCTCATCGGGGAATGCTGGGGGAGGGTGGGGGGGGGAACCATTGTGTGGCGCTGACAGGAAGTAGGGAACAGCTATCGGGGGGCACCAGCTGTCCGTGAGGATGGGAGGTCCGCCGGCTTCCTGTTGCTCAACGCGGGAAACCAAACCAGCTTCCCTTTCCAGCTTGAGGAACAATGGACGTCCTCTTCTCCCTCTGGTCATCCTTCCTCTTCGTCATCTTTCTTCACCTCTCTTTTCTGCCTCCTTTTCTCCTCTAAATCCTGCTCCCTTTTGTGTCCTTTCCTTGCCTCCTCTCCTCTTTACTCGCCTCTTCTCTCAGGTTTTTTTTCTTTTCGTTCAACAGAAAAATGCAGCGTTCGTAGCATAACTAGTTGTGTACACAAAACGACACTAAATGTGTCTCAGGGAAAGTCGTCCCACGAGGTCTCTTACGTGGGACACGTCTGCAATTTGTCTTTGCTCAAGAAAAAAGGAATTTGTCAACGTTTGCTCCGAGTCGCGATGACAAACACGCGGTTCATGAAAAAATGACGAGTGAAGCGCAACACAAGCTTTTAACAGCAGAATGTTCCAGAAAAGGTCAACAAGATGAACTCGGAGAAACAGAGAGAGCTTTTATTAATAATGAATAACATTTTCATCCACACGCCGGAAAGTAGAAGAACTCCAGCTGGAGAACACGCACATAGACAACAAACAGCATGCGCACAACAGCACGTGCACAGGTGTGCACGCACACACACACACACACACACCGTGAGGCGGTGAAGGAGCTCGTCTGCGGAGAGCGAGGCGGCTCACCTGGTCTCCAACACAAATGAGAAGGAGTGTTTGGTGTATGTGGTAAAACACACAAGCGGTGCACACACAGCAGAAGTTATTGGCACATGAGATCCATATTTATATATAATACAGTGGTGGAGAACCGCCGGGTCTCCGTAGTCTGTGAAAGGGGCCCCCGCCGCTTTACTTAAGGTATTAAATGTTTATGCGCCGCCTTTTTCATCCCTCAATAACCCTTCTTTCCACGGGCGCGCGCTCACACACACACACACACACACAATGGCAGCCTGCCGAATCCGGTGAGCGATTCAGGGCGTTGTGTAACGTGGAAAAGTGAATTCCTTGTCATCTTTTTAACTTACAAAGGGCAAAAGAAATAAATATTTTCTTCTGACAGCGATTCTTCTTCTGATGGTAACTGTGTATGAATATTAATATGACAGCCACGTTGCAACGTGACATCATGTTTGGATATTTCAGCCCCCCCCCCACCCCCATAACCGGCCCCTCCCTCAGATATCGCCGCCTCTTTCTGATCACAGCTCGATTATCAAGAGGCCAAACGGCGCAAAGCAGGCGCTCGGCACCATCGTCCGAGTCCTGCTCAGACTGTTCCGTGTGTCTCCCTGTGTGTGTGTGTCCGTGTGTGTGTGTGTGTTTCCGTGTGTGTGTGTCCGTGTGTGTGTGTGTGCGTGGGTCTGTGAGGGTCAGGCGCCTGACTTCCGGTCGACGTCGTTCTTCTTTTGAAATTTGACATTGCCCTCCCCCTCCCCTCCCCGCTGAGTTCTGTCGACTGATTGGTCGTCCCAGTATTTGGGGGCGTGTGGTGGTGTCTTTGTCCCCCCCCCCCCCCCCCTCTGCGTGTTGTGTCCTCCCCGCGGAGCTGCGCCCTGGGGGTTACTAAGGCTGGAGGATGGGGGGGCTGTTGAATTATGGATGGAGGTGAAGAGGGGATGAGGGTTGGCCTTGGGGGGGGGGAGATACCCCTCTCCACCTCCACCTCCTCCTCTCCCCCCCCCCCCCACCCCCACCCTCCCCCATCGTCTCCTCTCACTCCCGCGTCCCTCGCCGCCCAAACATTCGCCATCCACGCGTGGCCTGAGGTTTGATGAGGGTGACCGGAGATGAGTCTCTCTCTCCCTCTCTCTTTCTCTCTCTCTCTCTTGTTACATTCCCGTCCTTATCTCCCCCCGCCCCCCTCCAGATTCCTGCTGGGAGAGTCAAAATGATAGAGGTCCATTCAGCCGAAACCGGTCTGCAGATGTTGAGAAAACCAGACAAAGACGTTCGCAATCTTGATTTTCTCCCTGTGGGAATTGCTACTTTCATCATTTTCGACGTCGCGTCGAACAAAACCAAAACAACAAAATCAGTTTTGAAGAGAGCTGTGAAAGACAAAAGGTCCGTTGGAAGTGGCGACCCGAGGGGGGGGTGAAGACGTCTGCACGTGTCTTCGTCCAGTAAAGTCAGAGTGAAGGAGACATGAACATCTACGTCACACTGTTTTCTTACTCGTTGCATCCTGGTAGTTAATAAGTTCATAAAAGTGTCTCTGAGGCCACATTATACACAACTTGATATGATTTGAATATGCAGATGGTCCTGTAATATTAAACTGTGACCTGAGCACCTGTTTGTTTGTCCTAAAATAAACCAAGAAGAACATAATAATGCTTTTAATTGTCTTGAAATGAAGTAATTACACAACATGGAAGTAAAGATACAACAGATTTTTTGGGGGGGAATTTTATAAGTTCTTCCTTCTTCAATGTTTGGGGGGAGAGAGAGAGAGAGAGAATTAAAGTTTTATGACTGATGAATATTTTATGTTCTTGGCAGTGATTCCCACATTCTGGTGTGTGTGCGTGTGTTTGTGTATGTGCATGTGTGTGTGTGTGTGTGTGTGTGTGAGCGATGCGATTAACCCTTTCTCTCCGCGCCGTGTTGTTGCCGTACACCCGGCGCCGGCCTGTACTCGACCTTTGGTCTGATGTCGATAAGGACGGGCTCCGATTTCACATAGATTGCCCAAAAAGACCCACGTTTCACACGTTCATTCAAAGAGTCATGCGTCCATTTAGTAGAGCCGCTTGTCGAATAAATTCATGTTCTTCAGGCCAAAAAGAAATCTACTGATTAAAAGATGAGGGGTCAAAACCCAATGTCAGAAATGAATGAGAGATGAACCAGCTTTTCCTGGTACTCGTGTGTTTGTTGGGTTTCCTGTTAAAATGTAACTTTAGAAGGAATTCCTGATTGAGGTTAGACACACCGGCCAGGAGCTACAGTTCAAAGTCAAATGGCTTTGGTTAATAGTGCAACCGACTCTTGGTTGGAACGTTGTACTTTTATTCTCATCATCATCTCATCATCATCAACAGCAGCAGCTTACAATAATCCATTTTAACAGTATTTTTTTTTTAGCTTAGCTCATTGATTTGAAAAACAAAAGGTCCATTTGACCCATCTGAGGCTGCCCCGGGTCTCATGATCTGTTTGCTCGACTCCAACTCCTCTCTCTGCGCGTGTACGCCGCCAGGTTACACACTGGAACGTCAGGCGCCATCCTTCGGGAGAGGGGAGGATT
This sequence comes from Pungitius pungitius, assembly GCF_949316345.1. Lineage (NCBI taxonomy): Eukaryota > Metazoa > Chordata > Actinopteri > Perciformes > Gasterosteidae > Pungitius > Pungitius pungitius. Next base: position 15,622,911 of record NC_084901.1, read on the forward strand.
GGGGGGGGGGGGCATGGGAGGGGGACTGAATCCCTGCGCAGTCATTTTTCTAACCGCCCGAGAATGGAATCACTTGAAAGAGAGAGCTGAAAGCCTTAAAATGTACAAATGTGGAGCAGCGGCGTTGCGAATCAAGGCCCCCCCCCCCCCCCCCCCCCGGGAAAACAGATGCTTCCGACAATTACGCCGCTGTCAACACATTAGCTTCCGCCGGTGATCCCACGTGTCGGTTTGTGTTTGCTTTTCACTCAGCTTAAGCAACGCGACACGACATGATACGTACACACAGTTCATCATAATAACGTAGAATGGAGATAATAAGAACGGGAGAATGGGAGGGAATGGGGGGGGGGGGGGGGGGGGCGTTTGTAAATGTCAGTGGAAGGAGGTTACCACACAAGGAATTGAACCCCTTAACTATTGGTGCCTTGCTCTATCGATTGACCCAGCACTAAAGTCTGATGATTACTCTGAGCGTGCAGACATTATGGATCATGCACGATGTCTTACTTGCTGTCTCCCTTCTCATTTCCATCCTGGTCTCTCCTGCACTGCGGAGAGCTTTTGCTGCATAATCGCCCACCGAGTATCTCCTGACATTCTGGCCTGTTTCTTTCTTCTTTTCTTCTTCTTTTTTTTTTTTTTTTCCTTCACCGCTTTTAAAAAAATGTGTCCGTACACTAGCAGCACAAGGATTTAATCATCAACCCCCTGGACAGTGCTGACGAGTCTTGAGTGGCCCGGGTGAGACCGGTCTCATTCTGAACTGAGGTCATTTAGAGAAGGAGGAAGAAAAAAAAAAAACTCTCACGATGCAAAACTGATGATGGTTCAAAATTAGACACAAATGATGGCACTTTTCAAAGGATGGAGGTGTCTTTAATCTGTGGCTGATGAAATAATCAACCCCTCGATGCAGGAGACTGTCTGTTCTTTGCAGATATCGGATGATGACCCTTGACCTCTCTCCCTCCTTGTGGGCTGCGACGCCCCCGGGCCGACTCCGCTGTCCTTTCAGAGGCTTCAGCAGGCGCCGTTTGAGAGTTAAATACTGCGCTTTTATTTGGGAAGAACGAGCTTCAGCGTTATAACAGCAGTCCCTTGATGTCTCCCTTCGAGATATCAATGAAAATGGGTCCTGTGGAACCCACAGGTCTCCAAATGCTCCACCTATGTTGACAATAAGGGGCTTTTTTTTCAGGACAGAACTATTCCCCATCCGATCGACAAAGAAGCAATTTGTGCCGAGATGTTAAAATGTCAAAATCTTTTGATACCGAATCACATCACAGCATTTTGCCCGGACTTCTTCTTATCCATCTAACGTAGATTGTTCCTTTGCTGTTCCTCAAATGTGTTATTTGTAGAAAGTTTCCGAATCTTTGTAATAAATCCTCGACCCAGAAATGACTGAAGCAACTTATTAAAGCTGAACGAGTATGGGGATGATCATCGTATACTTTACTCTAATCCTTTTACATTGTCACCATTTATTTATTTATTACATGGGTGATTCATGACCAGACAGCATCTGCAGAGCAGAGATGCATCTCAAATGAATCTTCAGGTTTGCCGGCGTTCAGGTGACGTTCACAACGTCTGTGGCCTCTACTGTCCATGGCAAGGAGGGGCGAAGTGTTTGCTGCCATGATATTGGTGTAAACATTCAGCTTTTATTCACAGTTGTATACACAGACGAGAAAAAAACCCCAATGAAAAACATGCCGTTTAATTATTCATTTGAAAGGTCTTACCTGTTTGAATGGATGAAGCCAATGAATGGCTGCTCCATTTATTCATGGGGGAGGGTGGAGGTGATAGTTCACTTTGCAGGCGCATCTCTGCATGTTTACATGTGTCTATTTTCCTCCGTGTGTGTGGGTGTGCATATTGTGTATGCGGGTGTGCATATTGTTTACGTAGCTGCACCCCCCCCCCCCCCTCACCCCCCAGGAGCATCGGTACTGTACACGTGGTGCTTTATGCGCGTGAGAGTGTTGGAATGGACACCGGATAGCTCCACTCGTCTCTCTCGTGCAGCGATACCAAACAGTCAGACATGCTGAGACACACTGGATGCACGCGCGCACACACACACACACACACACACACGCGCACACACGCTCACATAAAACATGCCTCCCTCCATAAACATCGTTCACACACATGTGCATGCAAATATATTGCAAGTTACATAGAACACAAAAGAAGAAGATGCACATCGCTGCACTAACTTCACATGTTTCTATTATTCATTAATTATTTTTTGGGATGGATTATGTGAGGATTATTGATCAAATAATGCAAATAATGTTCGTGGCGTTGTGTATTTCTCCTGTAACAAAAATAGAAGAATTGAGTAAGAAGTCTGTGCGCTCCCAGCTTGATGCATCCGTATCACTCAGTACTGCGCTGGGTGCTACGTCGCATTATTACAATCAGCATGGGGTCTCATTAATGTGTGTTAATGCACAACTGAAAATAGTCCCCCACAAACGCACCACCACTAAAAACTGCAGCTGTTTGAAGAGATTGTTTAACCTTTTCTGACAGAAGGAAAACCAAACATTTGTGACCTGATTTTTAAAGCTGTATTGCATGACATCAGAAGGAAGAATGTGTCAAAGCTTTGAGACATTTCCATTGCATTTGTTGTGAATCACTACGATATGGAATAACGTGTTTTGCACTTTCTGCACGTATCTCCAGCATCAACACAAACGCACACACCCGCACACGCACACACATACATCTGGATGTATTAGGATTGTTGGTGTGTGGGTGTGCACATGTGAGCATGCATTCCATGAATATGAATATTAACCATATATGGATACAATTCTGGTGGAGTGTGTTCTTGAGTGTGTGCGATTGTGTGTGTGTGTGTGTGTGTGCGTGTGTGTGTGTGTACACCAGCCGGCGGCCCTTTTTTCTTTCTTCTGGCGCCCTGCTCTCGCTCCGGAGCAGAAGAAGCGCTCTCTCTCTCGCCGTCTCGCTGGGTGAGGTTTGCTGGCGGGAGTCCGACACAGAGAGGGGGGGGGAGAGACGGGGGGCGAAACAATCCCAACAAAGTGGCATGAATTAATGTGACTAATTAACAGCACGTTAATTATTTGTAAATTGCATGTTTGGGTCCACATTACTTGAGAGGCATATGCTGCTGCTGCTGCTGCTCGTCGTGTTCGGGCCAGCTAATCTGTATCTCTGGAGGGCCCCGCGTCTGAGGACGGGCCAATCAGCACGGGGCAGGGGAGGAGGAAGAGGAGGAAGAAGAAGAAGAGATGGAAAGAGAGGAAGAGGGGGGTTTGTTTGGCTGGTCGGTGAGTGTGTGTGATCTGACTATTGAAAGATGAATGATGATGTCGTCGACATGGAGCTGCGACGTGCGGCTGATGAGGCGCCTTTTTCAGTGGGCGGCGTTGATCATTTCGGACTTCTTCTCCTGTCCACACTTTGTTCTTGTGTGCAAGAGAAATTCTTCTCTTTTTACCTCTCAGGACGGTTTTTGTGGCAGTTTACGTTTCTTTTTTTGGGGGGTCTAAATCGTTTACCACTGGAACTGGTTCTGCATGACAAGTTGGTTAATTATTTCAACAGAAAAATCCTTTTCTGAAGTAATTTATCAAGATCCAAACATTCAGCCTCTCTGTCTCGGCTCATCTCGGTTTCACAGAGGTCTGAATTGACTGAATATGGAGCTGATGTTACTTTGGACTCTTGTCTGGGTGCAGATAACGATAATTGTCCCGATACGTTAATCTGGCAATTCGTGACGACGCCATGAAGGAGACGCCCTCAATTTATTCCGAATTTTGTCCAACTGACGTTCCAAACTCACATGCTTTCATCCCTCGATGGCGTCTGAACATTGTAGATGGAGGATACAAAAGTAAAGTCAGATTTCCTCTGAAAGGGCACTTGAGCAAGAAAACGAGCCCCCCGCTGCACTACGGCAACGCGGCTAAAGCGTTAGCTGGGCCAGAGTAAATACAGAGTGGAGGGAGCCTGGAAAGTATTTGGAGGGAAACGTACGACTGCCGAGCTCAAAATGATCCGAAAAAGCTGCCAGCATGGCTGCCATTACACGCTTATCTGTCCCGCCGTCGCCCCGGGTTACGCACACTGGCTTTTATTGGGACAGTTTTGGTTGAGAGGACGCGACCGAAAACTGCTGCCTGGCTCGGCGAGGCGGGCAGGAGCCAGATCTGTGAATTCACCTGAGCATCCCCCCCTCCCTCCCTCCCTGCCCCCCCCCCCCCCCTTCTCGCTTTCCCTCTCCCTCCCTCCCATTACTTCTCAGTGTGAGTCGTCTCCCTCATTGACAACCCTTATTTTTTTTTCATCTCTCTACTCCCTCGCTCTCTCTTTCATTCCTCGCTCTTTTTTTTTTTTTTTCTTTCCCCATCCCGATCCCTCTTCACCCCACCTCCAACCCCCACCACCACCACCACCACCACAAACACACCGCTCCCCCCATCCACCCTCCCTCCCTCCCCCTCGTCTCCTCAGAGCTCCTCCGCATTAGCAGTCAACTCCACTCGTAGACGTACTTTGTTTTTCAACCGTGGTGGAGACCGAGCGAGGGAGGAGAGAGAGAGAGAGAGAGCGAGAGGGAGAGCATCGTTTACACAGCCATCCATGCCGAGCGGACCCTGCAGCTCCCCCTCCCTCCCTCCCTTCCTCCCACAGCCACTGCTCACAATGCCAAACATTATATGTGTTATTTAGTCATGCCTGACTTTATCGAATTTGAAAAAGATGCCAGTCACGGGTACACTCCCTGCCCGCCACCCCCCCCCCATCTCCCTCGTTGTCTCCCCCTTCCCGAGTCACCCATACCCTTACCCAACATCATCCTCATCTTCCTCTGCCTCTCTCTCTCTCTCTCTCTCAATTGAGGCCATCCAGGTTTGACCTCAAGGGCCTCTGGAGACACTGTCTTTGGGGACATTTCACTTCGAAATGAAGTTTTATTCCAAGGCTTTACCCCCAACCCCCCCCTCACACACACACCCATCGCCTCCTGACCACCCACCCTGGGGGAAGGAGAGAGAGAGAGAGAGAGAGAGAGAGCACAATACTCACCAGCCGAGTGTGGACTCTGAGATGGATTATTTCTGCTTGAAATCAGAGGCCGTGTGCTTCCTTGCAGCAGCGCTCCGATGACGCAGATTTGAGGGGCGGTTCGAGGCGCGAGGCTAAAGGACGCCCCGACGCGCTCGCCGTCACGATCCCAAAGTCTGGGTTTCGTGTTTGTTGTTGTTGTTGTTTTTGGGCGTTATTTAATATTCTGGCGTGCGGACCGGGTCGCTGACACTCAGTGGGATTAGAGGGTTGATTCCAAAAACGAAAAACTTGAAAAGTTCTTTGCTTAAATGGTAACGAGGTGTTTATCACTGCGCTTAGTTTGTTCATTATTATTAATTAATAATTTATTTACTGAAGATCAGGCTTTACAAATCAAATGAAAACCAACATGTGTGGATGATGGTTTTTTTTTGTTGTTGTTTTTTTTTTTTTTACCATTGGACATTTGTTCTAATTAGCCGAGCTGCTCCACAACCCTCCCATTGCTGTAAATACAACCTGGCTGCTGTTCAGACAAACATTAGCCCTGACCAAAAAATTGCAGCCTCCTCTTTGATTTTAATGGGGCCATTCTGATGGGGGGTGGGGGGGGGGGGGGGGACCAGTGCTGATATTTGCTGAAATGTAGCAGCACACATTTGATGGATCATTTTGTAATGTTAGTTCTAATGTGGAAATTACAAAAGTCGCCAGAGCCAGAATTCTGTCCCGCTGTGTCTGATAAACCTTCAAACCCGTCGATCGCTGATCCAAACTGGACCCGACACTTGTCTGAAGTGAACGTGCAGAACCCCGATCTACATATTAAGTTGTGCATTGAAGAGTCAAACACCTCATTCTTCCCTTTTTCCCTCACGTTATTGTTTCCAAGCACTGAAAAAGAAACGCTCCGCCCACGCTGCAAAACCCCCGGCTAGTCACGAAATGAAGTATTTATTTTACAATTAACTAATTAAAACAATTAACTTTTCTTCTAGAAAGGTGATTGCGGAGACGTATGAAGTTTACATTTTTGTCAGTAAACGGAAGGAGCTGTAATGTAGAAGAATTTGTTCTGGTGGACACGTGTAGTAAGGATATCTTACCAGGATTTCCACTGACATCGAGGGGACAAAGAGTCTCTGAGCTATTTGGGGGGGCGTGGTTTTGGTTCCAGAAGCCTTGTGAGGAAGCTCCTCAGTGAAAACAGCATGCTATATTTTCATGATTGAAACATGATTTAATACTATAAAATGCATCCAGGTATTCAGAATGTGTGTCCTGCATGTCATTGCAATGCATCCATAATGCAATGGGAAAAGTAAGCCCTTCTCTCTGTGTGTATCATCTATTCCTCTCCTTGAAGTCAGCGAGCAGGAGATAGAAGCCAGGCGAGGCCCGAGGGCCAAACCCCCCCCCCCGTTCATTGTCTCTTTAGGAAAAGTTTAAGAAAGTTTGTGCCGCACAAGTCGTCCATCTTTATAATTCAGTTGAATACTTACTAACTAAAAGGGAGAGTCATGTGACATGCAGTGTCACGTCTTACAGAAGACCTGAGTGGAGAGGCCCAAATTCTTCATCTTGTCAGTTGTTTCAAGAAAAGTTTTTAATCTTCAGACGTGTCGGATAGAGATGAACTTAAGATTTATTTGACATGTTTCAAGGGGGAAATCTTACTCTAATTTCATCTTTTCCTTCTGAGGTTTCCTGAGGCGTCGTTACAAAGGCTTCAGCCAATCAAATAGCTCCCGTAAATCCGTAGCTCGCCTGTTGCATCGGGGGAATCTCGACTCAAACAATCGAGCGCGATCGGCAGGGCGCCTGCGGCTCGATGGCGTATATTTAGCTGTGGGTTCATTCAGATTTCTAATGATTACTACAGCGGTGCTCAAAATGATTTGTGCCTATTGTTATCTACTCATCGTTCGGTCCCATTTTAAAGGCTCCTCAGCTGTTAATGAGAGCGAGGCGAGGGAGGAATACGAATGAAGACGACGTTGGCAGCATTAAGAGCGACCAGCTGTAATGAGTCCAGAGGTCCGATCAATATACAGCAGACTCAGTGCTGCTTCTGATTTTGCGCGATAGAAAAAAGGGTCCAACAGGAAGAACGTTGTTGTAATTATTTCCATTTGAACATCTGATCATTTTCTTCCTCCAAGGAGCTTTTGACAGCCAATAAAATATGAATCTTGATTAATGAATCTACAGCAGCAGATGTCCTTATCAAGCATCTGTTTTGCACACTGAAAATTAGGGCTGCGCGGTTGGACCAAAAAATCCATATCGCGGTATTAAGAAACATTCTGACGGTATCCCGGTATATCGCGGTATCAATAAACATTCTGACGGTATACCGGTATATCGCGGTATTGCTTTTAAACACATTCATTCATTGAACCCAAAAAACGAACAGCTGCTCGCCACTCGCTGGACAACTGTTAGGGTGTTAGCTCGTTAGCTTGTTGTGGCTACTAGTGTTGCCACCAGAGGCTTTACAGACTTTTCAACAAATCGTAACTAAAAAAATCTTACCGTAAGGAGATCTCATACCGTTTGAACCGGTGTACCGTGCAGCCCTACTGAAAATCCACCGACTGTACGTCTGCCCCCCCTCTCTCATGCATTCAGCATCTCTGTGCTCTCTTCTTTTGTCCCCCCGCAGCAATCGGCCGGACGTTGATCCCCCGTTATTTCAGCACGGTGTTCGAGGGGGGGGTCAGCGAGCTCCACTACATCCTCAAGCACTCCAAGGAGTCCTTCCACAACTCCTGCATCACCCTGGACTGCGATCAGTGCACCATGGTCACCCAGCACGGGAAGCCAATGTTTACCAAGGTAACGCCTGACCCCCGAGCCCCCCCACCACCCCTCACCATGAATAATTGATCACATGCTATGCTAATGGAGCCGACCAGGTGTTTAACTTGTTACAGATCAAATCTGTTTGCACCCCTTTGGTCCTTCTTTTCCTGAAGGTTTCATTGTGTCCGAGTCTCACACACTGTCAAACATGGGCAAATCTTTCTTTTATTTGTTGGAACAATTATTTATTATTATTTATCTTAGAAATTCAGATTCATCATCTGCCAAGTTCATTGACCTGTTGCTTAAGGTGACAGAGCAGATTTTAATAAAATAAAACAGTGTTAAAAAGTACATTAAAAGTATTTCACCTGTTCTGCTACATAGTCGTTTATTTGTATTTTATATATATGATTTAAACATGGCAAATAACCTTGACTTACACTTATCCAATAAAGTACGTAACCTCACGTAACAATTGCTGTCTTACTCTTATATAAAAGGAAATACTTTCATAGCACAGTACCTTTGTAAATGTGGTAATTTACATTCCAGAGCTGTTAAAGAGTATCTAACCGTAAAATACACTGTTTCACTGTGTGTACTTATAGTACCGATAGTGTTTTCACATGAACTGTTCCTGCAAAAATGCACCCTACCTTTCCAAATACATATCGGTCCTTACATTTGATGGGCAGAAATTGTCACACGTCGTCATATTCACCCTCTTTGCTTATCAGCATTTCGGCCTTTCCAGCAGACCCCGAAAAAAAAAAAAAAAAAAACACTGCCGGCGGCACTCCTCAAGTTAAACATGTCGGCAGTCTTAAGCCCTCGGGAACTCCAAAAAGGCAAAGCTAAGGCGACTTAAATAAGATCTTTGAGGAGTGCGGTTTAGTGTGCAGGATGAGTGAAGCTGGGCAGGGAGGGGTGGGGGGGGGACAGATTGCACAGGAGAGATAATCCAAACCTGACACCGAGGTCTTGTGAAAAGGACGCGAGCTGAGCTCCTCTGCTTTTGTCTTTGGGGGTAGAATCCCCTCCCTCCCCCCTCCCCCCATGAGCCGGAAAGAAGGTGTCTGCCTCTGACGCTGCCGGCTGTCTGAGCCGCCAAACAGCCCCACGTGCTCCTGTTTTCAGGACTTTGTCGTGTTTTTGGCAAACGACCGAAAGTTAAAGAGGTGAATTTAAAAATACCGCAGCAAAAATTGAGATCTAAAATATTAATTTCTGCAGAAAAGTCAGATTGCTTCAGTAGTTTTTAATATAAATCAACCGGATGCAAGAATTTCTTTGCATTGGTCATTTTTATGGACACATTGTCAGCGATTGGCCTTTTTCAGTCTTGTTTTTGAATTAACTGGGAATCCAATTCAATATGAGAATTAGCTGTTTTCACCTTTAACAGATTTGTTTTTTTATAAATAGTTATTAGGCTGCGTTTAGATTTGATTCAAGCAGTAAACGGTTCAAACTAGACTCTGAACCCTGTAAGTTATTTGAGGCTTTGGTCGATATTTGAGAGCTTAGAAAAGTCTTATAATGACCTATTGACTGATATTCCTTTATTTCTCACACAAACGCATTTGCACAATGGTTACCCTAAATTAAAAATACACAAAATTGAGACAAATAAAAGTCTTATGATACTACTAAAGCTTATGATCATTTTCAATGATTGGAAAATTTGCTCATCTAAGTGTTCTAATGATGAAATATCCACTCTGATGTCACTTTGGTTTGACAATTGTGTGAATGAACAAGATCCTCAAAAAAGACTTTGCTTATAAACCATCAGCCTACATTCATCTACTCGCTTTTAAAGCCAGGCTTCAACCCAATAGAAACGTTTCAAGTTGGATTCTGAGGAAAGAAAGTGTTCACCCAGGGAGAAGTTTTGGATTATTGTGGAGGAGGACCTTTATTTAACATACCAGAGTCAAATTCTACAATCATCAGATGTGTATGTGCACGGGACTTGCCTGGCTGCATACATATGGGTTTGTGAAGAATGGGTTTGTCGTATCAGTTTTTATGTAAATGTGGAGGGTGCATGGATTTGTATTCATGTAGTGGTTGTTTGTGTGTGTGTGTGTGTGTGTGTGTGTCGGAAGGGGTAGTTTCTTTGTCTTATCGTATCAGTAAATGCTTATGAAACATCCCCAATAACATGCACAGGAAATGTATTTTATGTCGCTGTTGTTTGCTTTTTGTAAACAAGGCTCCCCAAAAGAAAAAGAAAAAAAAAAACTAATATATTACAAGTGTCCGATATTAACCGCGCCGAACAGAACCGGAGCGGCCCGGGCCCCGGTCAACAAAAAGCTAAATTTGATGCTCGCAGCGCTGCTCTCTTTTCATCTTCACCTAAATTGGATGAGAAGAATTAATTCATTAGAAGAAGAAAAAAGAAAAAACAGAATTCCAATAAGTGAGCGTGTTCTCCCTGAGCTCCCAGCAGCAGGAGCCTGCAGCTCTGGAGGCCCGAATCTCAATCAGCTCTGCCTCACCTCGCTTTTCTCAACCCCCCCTCGCCACCCCCCACCCCCCTTCACTGCTGCCCCTCTCCCCCCTCCCTCCCTCCCTCCCTCCTATCGCCCTCCTCCACCTCGTCTCCCCCTCTCTCTCATCCCCCTTCCTTCCTGACTCGCTGCTTCTCTGCTCGCTCGCTCTCGCTACTCCACCGCTCTCTCTCATCCCCCCCCCCCACACACACACACACACACACACACACACCCACCCTCAACACAAACGCACACACCCACACACGTGCGCACACACACGTGCACACTCACTCACATCTTTCATCCCTAGAGAAATCATCCCCAGCTCCCATCTCGCTCTCTTGCTCTTCCACTCTCTCTCTCTCTCTCTCTCTCTCTCTACATGCTATCTTTCTCTCTCTCTCTCTGTAAAATTTCAATTTTTTTATTTGGTTTTATTGGCATGGCCATGTTTGAGAAAAGAACTCTTTTTTTGTAAAAATCGTTGTCTTTATTTCTGGTGTTTATTCACCAACAAAAGGCGTCATACAGGAAGAGGCACCCTACTTATTTTACATTAAGAGAAGGAGAACATCAAATCATGCACAACGAGACGCAGGATTAACGAACAGAACCGAACCAACACTGTTAATGCCTCATCGGGTCAAAAGCTACAGCAGAATCTAAAAAATAGTATTATGTTAGCACATCGTAAGGCATTCAGTAATTTGACCTTCTTGCTTTTTTTTCCAGCATTTTCTCATCTTTTGTCAACCTCATCAAGTCTGAGCTTTAAAGTCAGATCTTAGTCAATGAAAATCTTACAATATTCTCATTAATTTCATGACGGTGCCACGTCATGAAATCAATGAGAATATTGTAAGATTTTCTGCTCATTGTCGCCATGTCCTTTGCGGTGGGACTCATATAACCACTCAGAATTCAACCACATGGTTTGTTCCAATACGTCGGCCCTCCTTTCTATATTCATTTTCACATCAGCAAAAATCCATGTCCAGCGTTGGCCATCGTGTGATTGTCTTCTGGTCCTAATTGTAGTGATGTCATATCATATCACATCGACGTGTTCCCACATTGCACCAACAGAAATAATTGCCACACCTGTGGGAAAAATACACTGGAGGTTTATCGAACCAGAATTATCCCAAAGGCGCAAAGCATTCTGACTGCAGAAATGAAACAGAAGGTGAAAACTAATGCAAGAAAAAAACCCATAATGCAAAAAGAACTGAATACAAAAGGAATGTAGTGGAGATAAATTGGCAACTATTTATTATCGGCACGTCGTTGCCGCTCACTTCCGAGTGGGCGGAGTTAGCAGGGCGGGTGCGAGTGGGCGGTGCAGTGGGCGGTGCTGTCGAGGTGTTGACAAGTTCACACGGGGTGCCAATTTGACCAAAAAGCCCCCCCCCCCCCCCCCCCCCCCCACACCCCCCTCCTCACCTCCCGGCTGCGCTTCTGTTCACTACCCAGCAGGCTTTGCTTTTCTCGAACCGGCGTGCGTGCGCTCGGAGGGCACGGCCCTTGTTACTGATGCCCCAGTCGGGGGGGGGGGGGGTGCTTCACGCTGGGGGGGAGGGGGGGGGGGGGTCGAGCAAAGAGCGAAAGGCCAGTTTGTGACACGGTGATCTCACCTCAAGTGAATTTAATTCCCTGAGTAGAGAAATTGACAAGGGGATGTGTTATCAACTGTGTGCATGTCAGAGGGGGGGGGGGGGGGTTGAGGGCTCAATACAGCCCCCTCCTATGCCAGGGAAGGGTATTCATTTGGTTATTATGTGTGCAGCATAGAATATAAATAGAGTTGAAGAGTTACCATGACCACCTGTGTGTGTAAGAGCAGCGCAGTGAATATTAGTTCCTTCATCACCAGGAAGCTCTCGTCTTTCTTTGATCACTCATTTCATTTCAGTTCATTTGTGTGGCCCGAGTCCCTGTTTTTTTACATGAAATAAGCACTGATCTCCTTCCCCGATCAATAGATTCGATCATTGTGTTCCGTACGCTTTGTAAAGAACGTGCGCAGAAGTTCACCCCTTTCTTCATTTTGTTTATTTTCTGACAGTGGGATAAACATTATATACTTTGAAAAAATATATATTTGTTAACAATTTTGACCTCCGCTGACAGAAGCCATGAGGGACATTCAAGAAATACTGGACCTGAGGCCTTTTAATCAATTCTGCAATCAAAGCAGCGGCACATTATTATATTCTATTCATAGGGGTGGAATATATCGGGCTACTCGATTAATCAAACATCTGTGAACAGCAAAACACTTTGATTAAATATGCATTAGCTATAAATAACATTTAATGCTATAATCTTTAACTCTAAACTCTTACTGACACCGTCGAGGTGTACGATAATAACGCTTGTCAGCGGCCCGTTGCCACAGTTGAGCATATTTAGTCAACTTTGATCCTATTTACATTCATCAGAAGCCGCCGTGCTCCTAATAATCAATTTAACGACCTTCGGCTCCTCTGCTGTTAATTGATCGTCGCGTACAGTATTGAACATGTTATTCTTTTCGGAGATCTCCCCGAACCCGGTTGTGAGGGAAGATTTACAACCCCCCCACCCCCCCAGCTCCTGGATTGATGGAGACGTTCTGTGAGGGGCCGGGCCATTAAATGGAAAACTTTTTTTTGTTTTAATTGAAGGAGACTCTCCTCCTTTTAGTTTTCATAAAGAGAAATGTTGGATTTGAACCAGTCTTTTTCTCCCGATAAACCCGGTTAGCCAATTTATTTATCGGTCGCAGAGAAGGCGAGAGCTTGTTGGGGGGGGGGGGCGGGGGGGGGGGAGGGAGATCCGGTGGGCACCGTGGAAAAAAAACCGAATCAATAGTGCGGCGTTGTTTCACTGGAGGCGGAAGGACCTAAAGGCATCAGGACTGGATTCCGCTGCACAAAAGTAGCCTTTCAGGAGTGATGTACAGAAGTGTTCATTTCCCTCAAAAGTACGCCGTCTTTTAATGGGTTTCCCAAAGGGCGTGAAGACTCATCCACACACATAATGACCATCGTGGTTTTTATTTCAAAGAAGGAGAAGAAAAACACCAAAGTTCCTTTTTTTTTGTTTGTTTCATCGCTCCACAGCAGTTTGAGTTCTAGTGGATTAATTACAACGTTCCTTCTCGTCTTTCTTTGGGTGGATCATTTTTGAGTCAGAACATCTGTTGTTTCTAATCCTCAATCTTTTTTTATTTTGCAAAATGATTTCTTTAAGGGACTTAAACGTTATTTTCACAGAATTTGGAGATTGTGGTTTTCAGTTAACAGCGTTCGTCTCTGGAAGGCATTATTTATATATTTATATATTTTGGGGGCGTAACGGGTCATGTTGCTTCCTTCTTTCACTCTGAAATCAGTAGTCAAACTCCTGTTGGAATTAGACCAAATGGAACAAAATGAAAAAAAAGAAGATAAAGAGTATTTTCAGCGTCCATTAAACAACACGGATTATTTTCAAGCACTGCTTTAGTCTAATCCACATGTGCATTATGCGCACCCATTCCAGATGTGTTTCCATGGAGGACCTGCATTGAATTGTGTCACACAAACAATGGAAGTGTTGGTTTTTAAAAAGCTGTATAAAGAAAAACATGATATTACTATATGGATACTTCTATACTACTATATAGATATATCATTTTGATAAATTACTTTAGACGGAGAGAGCAATATTATTGTTTCCTCTCATCGGTGAAACCCAACAGAAGGATTTGCCAGATTTTCATTTGAAATGAAATGTGCTTTAATTATCAGAACAATAGAACATGCAGGCTCCCTCATGTGGCACAAAGGAATACTGAAGGTCTAAATATAAAAGGATATACTCTACATTATCAACCTTTTCAATCCAAATAAAGTGTCATAATGTTTTAAAGCATATCATGTTCTATTTAGACATACTTTACAACAATAGCACAATGCTCTAGCATTATATATAATGATGAATAGTTCCACCATTGTTAGATGTCATATACATAGATATAAGCTATAGATATAAGCTATGTAATGCATGCACAGGGTATCTTTAGTGTTTTCCCTTAGTGATGGCAGTAATACAGATATTTAATAACAGGTGTTAAATAAAAGTTCCTGTGGTTCTCCAAATGTTCTAATGCGGTATTTCTATATAAGTGTGTATATTGTCACATAAAGGAGCAAAACTGTCAAAATTTATTGGAATCTCAGTCAGTTCAATAACTCTGGAAACGCACCATTGCACAAAGCGAGTGCACATTATACGCTTTCCACATTTTACAGTCGGGAGAAGCAGCTGTGTATTTTTTTCCGGGCAGTCGGGCTTCTATTTATGTTTTGTGTGTGTGTGTGTGTGTGTTGTGCGCGTGTGTGTGTGTGTGTGTGTGTGTGTGTGTGTGTGTGTGTGTGTGTGTGTGTGTGTGTGTGTGTGTGTGTGTGTGTGTGTGTGTGTGATGGACTTAGTGTTGTAGCATGTGACCAGTAAGGTAGGAAGCTGTACTATTGGGGGGGGGGGATCATGTTGGAGTGTGTTTGTGAGTGTGTGTGGAGGGGGGGGGGGGGGGGGGGCAATATGGCCGCTAGGCTCTTTCTTGCTGATCCTCAGGAGACCATCTGCGCTCGGGGCATTGATTAGAGTGTGTCTGGTGGATTACATCTTTGCCGTTGCCATGCCAACTAATCAGCTGATTTCCCCCCCCCCCCCTTCCCTCTGTCTGTCTCTCTCCGCTCTCTCCCCTCGTTGTCACAGCAACGGAAAATGGGAGAAGCGCAAAGGCCCCGGCAAGCGCTGAATTCAGCTAAAGGGGCAAAAAAATGTGTTTTTTTTCTTCCTCTCCCTCTTCCTCTCCCTCTTCCTCTTCCTCTCCCTCTATCTCCTCCTAATTGGCGAC
Source organism: Pungitius pungitius (assembly GCF_949316345.1). Taxonomy (NCBI): domain Eukaryota; kingdom Metazoa; phylum Chordata; class Actinopteri; order Perciformes; family Gasterosteidae; genus Pungitius; species Pungitius pungitius. The sequence goes on from NC_084901.1 coordinate 15,638,172, forward strand.
TCTCTCTGACCTGAAGTTCTTTTGTCTCTGGTGTAAACACACCCATCTCTAGATTACATTTATTTTCACATTTTAGAAATAGCAGGATGGTTGAGAGGCCCAAGGACAGATAAGGGAAGCGAGTATAGTAAATACTGGAGCAAAATAACTCGCTCCGTTCTACAAAGTCCTTGAATA